>NC_086321.1:251654709-251954709 GCF_036172605.1 Pelobates fuscus | reverse complement strand
CACACAGCACCCATCACACACAGCACCCATCACACACAGCACCCATCACACACACACAGATCACACACACGACACAGATCACACACACGACACAGATCACACACACACACAGATCACACACACGACACAGATCACACACACACACAGATCACACACAGCACCCATCACACACACACACAGCACCCATCACACACACACACACACAGCACCCATCACACACACACACACTCAGCACCCATCACACACACACACACTCAGCACCCATCACACACACACTCAGCACCCATCAAACACACACACACTCAGCACCCATCACACACACACACAGCACCCATCACACACACACACACACAGCACCCATCACACACACACACAGCACCCATCACACACACACAGCACCCATCACACACACACAGCACCCATCACACACACACAGCACCCATCACACACACACAGCACCCTTCACACACACACAGCACCCTTCACACACACAGCACCCTACACACACACAGCACCCTACACACACACAGCACCCTACACACACACACACAGCACCCTACACACACACACAGCACCCTACACACACACAGCACCCTACACACACACAGCACCCTACACACACACACACACACACACACACAGCACCCTACACACACACAAACACACACAGCACCCTACACACACACAAACACACACAGCACCCATCACACACACAGCACCCATCACACACACAGCACCCATCACACACACACAGCACCCATCACACACACACAGCACCCATCACACACACACACACACACTCAGCACCCATCACACACACACACACACAGCACCCATCACACACACACACACACACACACACAGCACCCTACACACACACAGCACCCTACACACACACACAGCACCCTACACACACACAAACACACACAGCACCCTACACACACACACACAAACACACACAGCACCCTACACACACACACACACACACACACACACAGCACCCTACACACACACACACAGCACCCATCACACACACATCACACACACACAGCACCCATCACACACACACACAGCACCCATCACACACACACACAGCACCCATCACACACACACACAGCACCCATCACACACACACACAGCACCCATCACACACACACACAGCACCCATCACACACACACACAGCACCCATCACACACACACACAGCACCCATCACACACACACACAGCACCCATCACACACACACACAGCACCCATCACACACACACACAGCACCCATCACACACACACACACACACAGCACCCATCACACACACACACAGCACCCATCACACACACACACAGCACCCATCACACACACACACACACTCAGCACCCATCACACACACACACACACTCAGCACCCATCACACACACACACACTCAGCACCCATCACACACACACACTCAGCACCCATCACACACACACACACTCAGCACCCATCACACACACACACACTCAGCACCCATCACACACACACACACAGCACCCATCACACACACACACACTCAGCACCCATCACACACACACACTCAGCACCCATCACACACACACACACTCAGCACCCATCACACACACACACACTCAGCACCCATCACACACACACACACTCAGCACCCATCACACACACTCAGCACCCATCACACACACACAGCACCCATCACACACACTCAGCACCCATCACACACACACAGCACCCATCACACACACACAGCACCCATCACACACACACAGCACCCATCACACACACACAGCACCCATCACACACACACAGCACCCATCACACACACACAGCACCCATCACACACACACAGCACCCATCACACACACACAGCACCCATCACACACACACAGCACCCATCACACACACACAGCACCCATCACACACACACAGCACCCATCACACACACACAGCACCCTTTACACACACAGCACCCTTCACACACACAGCACCCTTCACACACACAGCACCCTTCACACACACACACAGCACCCTACACACACACACAGCACCCTACACACACACACACAGCACCCTACACACACACACACAGCACCCTACACACACACACAGCACCCTACACACACACAGCACCCTACACACACACACAGCACCCTACACACACACACAGCACCCTACACACACAGCACCCTACACACACACACACAAACACACACAGCACCCCACACACACACACACACACACACACAGCACCCTACACACACACACACAGCACCCTACACACACACACACACACACAGCACCCTACACACACACACACACAGCACCCTACACACACACACACACACACACACAGCACCCTACACACACACACAGCACCCTACACACACACACAGCACCCTACACACACACACAGCACCCTACACACACACACAGCACCCTACACACACACAGCACCCTACACACACACAAACACACACAGCACCCTACACACACACACACAAACACACACAGCACCCTACACACACACACACACACAGCACCCATCACACACACAGCACCCATCACACACACACATCACACATCACACACACAGCACCCATCACACACACACAGCACCCATCACACACACACACAGCACCCATCACACACACACACAGCACCCATCACACACACACACACACAGCACCCATCACACACACACACAGCACCCATCACACACACACACAGCACCCATCACACACACACACACACAGCACCCATCACACACACACACACACAGCACCCATCACACACACACACACAGCACCCATCACACGCTCACACACGCACCCATCACACACGCACCCATCACACACACACACACAGCACCCATCACACACACACACACAGCACCCATCACACACACACACAGCACCCATCACACACACACACAGCACCCATCACACACACACAGCACCCGTTACACACACACACACACAGCACCCATCACACACGACACAGATCACACACACACGACACAGATCACACACACGACACAGATCACACACACGACACAGATCACACACACACACAGATCACACACACACAGCACCCATCACACACACACACACAGCACCCATCACACACACACAGCACCCATCACACACACACACACTCAGCACCCATCACACACACACACACACTCAGCACCCATCACACACACACACACACTCAGCACCCATCACACACACACACAGCACCCATCACACACACACAGCACCCATCACACACACACAGCACCCATCACACACACACAGCACCCATCACACACACACACACAGCACCCATCACACACAGCACCCATCACACACACACACACAGCACCCATCACACACACAGCACCCATCACACACACACAGCACCCATCACACACACAGCACCCATCACACACACACAGCACCCATCACACACACACAGCACCCTACACACACACACACACACACAGCACCCTACACACACACACACACACACACAGCACCCTACACACACAGCACCCTACACACACACACACAGCACCCTACACACACAGCACCCTACACACACAGCACCCTACACACACAGCACCCTACACACACAGCACCCTACACACACACACACACACACACAGCACCCTACACACACAGCACCCTACACACACACACACACACACACAGCACCCTACACACACACACACACAGCACCCTACACACACACACACACACAGCACCCTACACACACACACACACAGCACCCTACACACACACACACACACAGCACCCTACACACACACACACAGCACCCTACACACACACACAGCACCCTACACACACACACAGCACCCTACACACACACACAGCACCCTACACACACACACACACACACACACACAGCACCCTACACACACACACACACACAGCACCCTACACACACACACACAGCACCCTACACACACACACACACAGCACCCTACACACACACACAGCACCCTACACACACACACACAGCACCCTACACACACACACACACACAGCACCCTACACACACACACACACAGCACCCTACACACACACACAGCACCCTACACACACACACAGCACCCTACACACACACACACACAGCACCCTACACACACACAGCACCCTACACACACACACACACAGCACCCTACACACACACACACACAGCACCCTACACACACACACACAGCACCCTACACACACACACACAGCACCCTACACACACACACACAGCACCCTACACACACACACACACACAGCACCCTACACACACACACAGCACCCTACACACACACACAGCACCCTACACACACACACAGCACCCTACACACACACACACAGAGCACCCTACACACACACACACACACAGCACCCTACACACACACACACACACAGCACCCTACACACACACACACACACAGCACCCTTTACACATAGAGCACCCTTATACACACACAGCACGTGTGTATTCAGTAGTCTGGGAGTATTCAACAGCCTCTGTGTGTGTATTCAACAGTCTGTATTTATTCAGCAGTATGTGTATGTGTGTGTGTGTGTTTAGCAATCTGTCTGTGTAATTACCAGTCTCTCTGTATATTCAGCAGGCTGTGTGTGTGTGTACTCGGCAGGCTGTGTGTATGTACTGTATGTATATATTGCATTTGTTGGAGGTACCAATAAATATAAGCTTAATTTTATCGATAATTTAATTTTTATTCCTGTGAGTTGTTGTGTAGGAAGATTGTGCACTGCTTTGCCTGGAGGCCCATAACGCTGTTGAGATGGCACTGCTTGTTTGTGTCAGTAAGCTTGTATTTAGTGAGCTTGTGTATCGGTAAGCTTCTATTTAGTCAGCTTGTGTGTAGTAAGCTTGTGTGTGTCTATACAAATGAGTTTGTTTGTAGTAAGCTTGTGTGTGAGATTTTTGTCTGTCAGTGAGCCTATTTGTGTGTATCAGTGAGTTTGTGATTTGTGTCAGTGAACGTGTCTGTCTTTGAGCCTGTGTATCAGTGAGCTTGTGTGCTGTATACCTAATCACACAACAATAAATTCAGCGCAGAAGCAAAATGATAATAGTCCAAAAGTAGCTTGAACACCAATACGGAGTCTCTCTTTTCCTATCAGAAAACTGGATAAAAACAGGGGGTAGGTGCAGCACTTCAGTAATTCTTGACAAGGTATATGTGGAGAGAACCAAAGAAGAAATAATAGTGTAGTTTTTAAAACTGTAGTGGTGATAAGCAAGATAAAAGATATGCACTCACACTTTCCTGGAGCTTCAATACAGCTCCAGTGTATGCGCCTGGGCGGAATAATCCCCACCTATGTATCAAGTGCAGAGGTAATTCTTCGAATTATGGGTGTGGTAGGTGGTATCCTCATAAAAAATAAACAAATAAAAATCGTATATGGTGAAGTATGTAGAGCTATGAAGCAAGGGTAGGTAAAAACTATAAAATGTACACTCCTGTGAAATGGAGGTGTAACACCTGGCTCCTCTGATAGCGCTTGAAGTGGTATGATCCCCACTCAAGGATACAGGTGTAAATATATATTCTTCCGTCCGTGTATATGTCGAGATACACAAACAGAACCACAATAGTGTACACCGTCAACAGGAGTGTAAGCAGAAATAAATAAGTTAAACCTACTCACATGCTAAAGCGCAAGTTCTGGTTTGCTCAATCCAAAGTGCCTGGGTGGTATGATCCCCACCAGCTCCAAACAATCAAACAGCAGCAGTTAGGTCCAATTAAAGTACTTTAATATTAAAAATAATAATAAAAGTAATACAATATATAATAAAATAGTGATAAAAAAGTTATAAACAATACACTTAACGCATTTCTCCTTGGATAGGCTTTATCAAAAGTAAAACACTTTATTGGTAAAGCCTATCCAAAGAGAAACGCGTTAAGTTCTCATTGCTGCAGAGGTTGAAGGGGTGCCTGCCAGTGCTCAGACCATACGCCCCAGAATGTATCGAATTGGTCTGCATGGCTGTTGTCCCAGAAGGAAGCCTCTTCTAAAGATGATGCACAAGAAAGCCCGCAAACGGTTTGCTGAAGACAAGCAGACGAAGGACCTGGATTACTGGAACCATGTCCTGTGGTCCGATGAGACCAAGATAAACTTATTTGGTTCAGAAGGTGTCAAGCATGTGTGGCGGCAACAAGGTAAGGAGTACAAAGACAAGCTGAAGTTAAATTTGATGGACTGGCCAAGCATGTCTCCAGACCTAAACCCTATTGAGCATCTGTGGGGCATCCTCAAACGGAGAGTGGGGGAGCACAAGGTCTCTAACATCCACCAGCTCCGTGATGTCGTCCTGGAGGAGTGGAAGAGGACTCCAGTGGCAACCTGTGAAGCTCTGGTGAACTCCGTGCCCATGAGGGTTAAGGCAGTGCTGGAAAATAATGGTGGGCACACAAAATATTGACACTTTAGCCCCAATTTGAAAATTTCCACATTTTCCAGTGGTGTACTTTCTTTTGTTTAGACCTTAAAGTGACACCATAGTCACCAAAACTGTTAGTTTAATGAAGCAGGTTTGGTGTATAGGGCATGCCCCTGCAGTCTCACTGCTCCATTCTGTTATTTAGGGGGTAAATCAATTTGTTTATGCAGACCTAGTCACACCTCCCTGCATGTGACTTGCATAGTCTTTCCAAACACTTCCTGTGCAGCGAGATCTAATGTTATAAACTTCCTTTATTGCACAGTCTGCTTAATTTAAATAATATCAAGAAGTATTACTTTACTGAGAGGGTAGTGGATGCATGGAATATCCTTCCAGCTGAAGTGGTAGAGGTTAACACAGTGAAGGAGTTTAACCCCTTAAGGACCAAACTTCTGGAATAAAAGGGAATCATGACATGTCACACATGTCATGTGTCCTTAAGGGGTTAAGCATGCGTGGGATAGGCATAAGGCCATTGACTAATGAAAGTATTTAGAAAATTGGGCAGACTATAGGTGGGCCGAATGGTTCTCATCTGCCATCACGTTCTATGTTTCTAAAACTGCTTCATTAAACTAAAGTTGTTTTAGTGATTATAGTGTCCCTTTAATGGCTGTGTGTGGAGTTATTTTGAGGGGACAGTACATTCACACTGTTATACAGGCTGTACACTTACTTTACATTGTAGAAGAGTGTAATTTCTTCAGTGTTGTCACATGAAATTATATAATAAAATATTTACAAAAATGTGAGGGGTTTACTCACCTTTGTGAGATACTGTATATATTTTGTCTCTGGTGCATTTTGGGGTATTTTAGTAGCTCACACATTCAAATCACTATGTAAATGCATACTGTTTGCATATGTGGACAACACGGGGACTCTTGCTTGATATATTTTGAGCTAAATTGAGGTACACATTTTTTCACAATTCTTTCACCATTATTTTTTCGAATTTTGTGGTATTCATTTTTAACTAGCATTGTTTAAATACAAAGTGTATTTTTGCTGCTTTTTAAAATTTCTTTCAATCTCAATACATTTCCCTCACAAAATCTCCTGAGTAAAACATTATTCTTTTATGCATTTGCTAAGTATCAATCCTAATGCTAACCATAGGATTCCCTCTGCTTAAGTCAGAAGAGGAATTTTATTGCTGATGTTTCAAGCAAACACAGACTCTGTGTCCATCACCTGTTGGCTGGTTTTAGCATAACAGGGAGATGTCCCTGTAATACGGAAGCTCCAGTATGCTGGCTCTGAAGATCACACTGTGATTAGTGCTGGGCAGCTGACAAAGCCTAGAACCAATCACAATCAGCAGAGGAACATGCAAGTAGACCATGTCAGTGTCTTTTTAGACCCTGGGTGTCTCTTTGAGACTGTTTGCAGCCAAGAATCACCGCTGCTGAGCATGATCATGTTTAGCATGGGAATTTAAAGGGATACTAGTAACCAGAACCATAGCTTAATGTAATGATTCTAGTGTCTATAGCCAGGCTCTGCAGTGTTTTTTTTCATTCCTTTTCAGAAGCCAACTAATATCGGGCCACTAGAGGTGCTTCCTAGTCCAGTGCTGCACAGTGTGCAGCACTAGAGTTCAGTGTCTCAATGCAGAGCGTGGAGATCCTGGACATTCCAAAATAGAGATGCAATGATTCAAAGTAGTCCTGAAGAAGAGCTGCCCCTGCTGGGTTATTATAACTATGGTCAGCAGCTAGTACAGTTAACAGAAAGTAGAGCAAGTAACAAATAAGATCTGAAAGCCGTGTCACTTTGAAGGCTGGCCTTCAGAGACCGTTTGCTGCAAGTGTGTGATTTAGGAGATTTAAGAAAATATTTCTACAGTGGGTGAGGAGGGAATATACCAAACCATATCAGTCTGTGCTAGGGTATATATTTCAATTTCAAGGAACCCAATAAGGGAATAGGAGTAGTTTCCTGTGACAAAGGTGATTTAAAACCAAAAGATTATAAAACCCCAAGGACATCAAAGGGAAGCGACGATCACCGACAAGACTCCAGGATAATCACACATACAGGACGAAACTACCCCAACCTCAAAACGCACCTACTTCCTGACAACTGCCCCCCGCCCAACGGACCTCGAACAGACCTACCTAATAGAGAACCCAAGACTGTATCTCCCTGCTGTCCACAAACCCCCCTCCACCCGCCTCCGAACGCAGTGTTCGGCTTGCCAAGACATAACTTGACCAACACACCGTCAACAACACAGAAGCCGCTGAAACCACAACAAGTGGCTGCCTCCTAACATATACCCCACCCAGCAGGCTACCTGCACTAAGGAAATGCACCACATAGCTGAAAATGCCTACTGTAAAACCTACAATGCATACAGTGTACGTCCGTAGTTTACAACAAAACTGTATACTTTATTGACCTGTCCAATGATGCTATGTGACCTGCTATGTATACCATTATACCGATGTTCAATGCATATTATATGATAACAATAAAAACCTTGAATAATAAAACCAAAACATTAAGACAACCTCATTGTCTTAGGCTGGCCTTCAGAGACCGTTTGCGGCTATTTTTCTTTGCCAAGGCAACAATCCCTTATTATAATTTTTCCATTTTTTCACAGGCTAAGTTAATAAAATGCTCAATTGCACCGTTTGTACGTAATAATTCCACAGAGTTTAAGTAATCGCATGGGCAGTAGTGGATCGTTTGCTCTGACTTGAGTGGATTCAGGATCAGGATTAGGTTAGAGGATATGTCTGTTTTTATATGGAACTGTGGTGTAGGAGTGTATCTTTCAGTGTGAAGAAGTATAAGCACGGATCATTAAGTATGTATTGCCTTCTAGTTGGGCACAATCATGCAACTAGTCTGCCAGATACAAAGACAAGTGCCCCTGCAATGGTGCTATCTCCAGCATGTCCCATTGTGATCTGGATAAATGTGTTTGAGCATCAATGTTATTTGACACCAGCCTGATTGTAGTTTGAATGACATTTCATATAGTCTAGTTCATGTATAGGCAACATTCTGCACTCCAGATGTTGTGGACTACATCTCTCATAAAGCCCTTACAGCCATAGTCCATTCCATTTGGTCATATGAAGTAGGGATCGACCGATATTGATTTTTTTTAGAGCTGATACCGATACCGATATTCTGTGAACTTTCAGGCCGATAGCCAATATAATTTGCCAATATTCTGTACATTTACCATTTTGGAAAATAAAAACTATTTCTAAAGGTAAATGCACAAAATATACATGCCACATGTAGTGGATGCAGTGTGTGTTTGTGTAGTGTGTGTGTAGTGGATGCAGTGTGTGTGTGTGTAGTGGATGCAGTGTGTGTGTGTAGTGGATGCAGTGTGTTTGTGTAGTGTGTGTGTAGTGGATGCAGTGTGTTTGTGTAGTGTGTGTGTGTGTAGTGGATGCAGTGTGTGTGTAGTGGATGCAGTGTGTGTGTAGTGGATGCAGTGTGTGTGTGTAGTGGATGCAGTGTGTGTTGTGGATGGAGTGTGTGGAGTGTGTGTGGAGTGGATGCAGTGTGTGGAGTGTGTGTGTGTGGAGTGTGTGTGTGTGTGTGTAGTGGATGCAGTGTGTAGTGGATGCAGTGTGTTGTGGATGCAGTGTGTAGTCCTCCAGCTCCCCAGTGTACGTCTTGCGGCCAGCGTGCCGCGTGAAACGTTGCCATGGTAATGGGGAGCTGGAGGAGCTGCTGGGAGGTCCTAGGAGGTATAATCGTCAATATCGGTATCTCTATTGGCCGATACCGATATTGCAGAAAATACCGAAATATCGGCTGAATATATCGGTAAAACCGATATTCGGTCGATCCCTACTATGAAGGAGTGAGTTTGTATTGGTGGGAAATGAGAGCAAATTTCTGAATCTAATCCTTGAGCTTAATCAAGGTTGTGTGCCTCAACCGTGGCCATCTAGTTGCCATGTGTTGCGGCCCCGGCCTGTGCTGTAAATCCGCCGGGGCCGCACGTGAAGTGGCCCATGCTGTTAGGGGCTTTAACCGCAGGACGGGACCCCCTGAAATTACATCAGAGGCTGGGAGGAAGTGACTGCCCCGGTCACTCCTCCCAGCTATCAGACAGCCGCACGGGAGGAAGAGATGAGGAAGTCAGAGTAGGAACTCTGACTCCCATCAGGCTGAGCCACCACTGGACCCCCGGGAAGTCACCCTCCTGCATCTAAAAGGTAGGAAACAGGAGGGTGACTAAAATATATTGTATATGTGTGAATGTTTGTCTGTGTGTGTCTGTATATATGTGTGTTTGTATGTGTGTGTATATATGTCTCTGTGTGTGTGTGTGTGTGTACAGTGACGTACATACAGTGGCGTACATACGTGTTGTGGCCCAGCCCGTTTGGTGTAACCACCGGGGGGACCCACGAATCAGTCTTCGCACCGGGGCCCCATGGATCGTGTGTACGCCACTGCCAGGGGTTGTGTCATTTGATGCCCAAATTATGTGGATGAATTGTACCTGTGGCCCAATACATTAGTAGGAATTCGGGTACTCTTGTACCTACTTACCCTCCTATGCATCTTGCTTTACTCTCCATTACATGACTGGTTGAAAGTAATTTTCTTGATTAGAAGAGAGTGGAGACTATCCTGCATTTTCCAAGTCAACTTTCAATGGGACCTCTGGTCACTATTAATGGGGTGCATGTGTGTGGGGAGTAAGTTTTTAACTGAGAAATCTGGTCCGACCTAACAACACGCATACGTACATTTCTTTAAAAAGCACATAATTGAAAAGCAGTGTATGTTTATTTTTCCTTTTCTTGTAATGCTTGCGAATGACCTGCAATTCTAACCGCTCTATTAACCCCTGCACATTTTACACCTCATGAACTGGGTTACTCTTTATGATCATGCATGAATGCCTTGTGGAAAGTGACATGTGTCACGTTAATGTCTTGCATGGAGTTTACTGTCCTTCGGACTTGCATGGAGACACTAACTCTGCTTTCTTTCTTCCTCCTGACTTGCACCAAGGCTGCCAGACAGATCAAGGATAGGTACAGTACCAAAATCCTCTTTTTACTATTTTTGGGGGTGTTCTTGTTTTTTTGTTAATATTTGGGTTTCTGTTTGTTTACCTTACTGCATTGTGCGTTATATAGACATGATATGGTATACTGATTTCTCTGTGTGTTGAATTCACATGCTCAGGGCACACTTGAAAGACGAGAGAAATCTTAATGTAATGTACTTTTTCTTTATAAATACAAAATGTGGAATGTATCCGCAATGTATAATTCACTGCAAAAGTAACTCCAGTATATATTTAGTTATAGTTTGTTAAGCTGCACAGTGAGTGTAGAAATGGTGTTCTCAGAAATCATGTTGAGAATTTGGTACTTCTACCCTTGGATGAGCCACAGAAACAAGTCTATTCATTTCAACTAATGTAATTTGTGGAGTATCACACAAATGGAAACATTTTAATGGATTTACTAGCCAGCAGAACATTCAGTGAGTGACCTATGATTTGTTATTCTAGTGTACCTGCATGATACATACCTTCCAGCATTTAAAATCGACAAAGTGGGCACATTAACGTTAGGTGTGTGTGGGTGTTCCCAGGGGTGTACTGTTCTGAGAAAGTTTAGTTGACTTACAGTATTAATTGCTCTGATTTAAATTGAGACCCAAAGAATACGGAGTTCCTTCAAAAAAGAGATTTGGGTAAAAAAGAGGTACAGCGGAATTTGGACCCAATATAGGGACTGTTTCTCCTAAATGGACCCTGAATATACAAGCCGTATTGTGTAACCATTTTATTCTCGTTTTGATATATAAAAGTAATTTAATTTCATGTTCACTGAAAATATATTACGATCCATGTGTGTTTTACCCACTTGACTGTTGATTTTTACTGCAGGGTAACAATGGCTGCCGCCTTTCGCCTTTCACTTAAACCGAAGATCAGTGACAACATGACACACTTAATGGTGGACTTCTCCCAGGAGAGGCAGATGATCCAAACTTTAAAGTTTTTACCAGGTAAAGTGTTTTCAGGAAAATTATTGTGCAAATTAGTATGCTTTATAATGGTCATCTGGTTTATTAACATTTTAGCTTTGAGTCATTTTTATTACATTTTCTGTTTGTTTGTTTTTTGTCAGTTGAAGATCTACCTGATGTACAAACTAGTTCCAAATGCATTATCCCTTATGTGAAAAAGCAAATTATATATGAAAAAAATATATGTATATGGTTGCAATCAGCAGTCAGGCCTGGATTTACTTGTCCGGTGCCTATAGGCACAGAATTCTAATGCACCCTTCTGGAAGTGGATAAGTATGAGCATAGATATAGCATATGAGAAAATAATGCAGATAGAAAGATGGATATAGCAACAATATTTTTTCTATAAACTTATTCAACTCACTCAATATAGGTTATGCAATCCAATATGGCTGCCAAGTTGCATATGGCAGAGCACAATTTAGAAATTTGGGACTAATCATAAAGAGAGTTTTTGGGGGTTTTTTGACACAAGGAATTGAGATTATTACAAAATGTTGGAATGCATTTAAAAAAAAAAATGTTGAATATCCACAAAATCAAATTGTCTGTCAAACTATGACAGACTGACCAGAAGAGGTGACCACACAAAAGAATATGGATAAAGTGCATGTGTAGCTATTGTAAAGAAGTGCTTACTTATCTTCGTGAACTTTGATCCCCTTGTTACCTGTAGCACTTTTGGTTTATATTTAAATGGAAAACTCCAAGCGCCATAGCCACTACAGCATGCTGATGTGTTTTTGGTGTCAGTAGTGCCTGACATTGTAAACAGAAAGCTCTCTGTCTGAGCCTGGTCTGATGGTATGATAGTGAAGATGCTTTAACAAGCTGTAATACAGTAAATAGTCAAAAGCAAAACAAAAGCAAATTTATACAATTCTAGCACACTAGGTAATTGGCGCATGGAAGCCATATTGATATTGAAATTGACTTGCTGTAAAAAAACTGTTATAGAGGACCTAGATGTGGACATGTTTGCCAAATTTTATATCACACGTGCAGATATCGTATTTATAATAAATTGCCACATAGTGCAGTAGTGAAGTAAATGCAGATTTTCTGCAGTTATTGAACAGTTTGGCGGTACCTAAGGTAACTAATCTGTGGTCATCTTTTGATAGCAATATGACTCGATATATGCCAGATTTTGTTCTGATAAAATCTGTTTAGTTTTTGGAATATTTTGTAAAATTCGTCACAGTAAACAACGTGGCTGTTAAGACCATGTGACCAAGGTGGCGGAGAACAAAAATATGGATAAAGTAAATGCACCAATATTAAGGAAAATTGTTTCATACTTACCGTAATTTTCTTTTCCTGATCATTATTCATGGCAGCATTACGTGGGTTAGCTCCTCCCCTCACAGCAGAAAGGACAGGAAACAGAACTCTGAAACTGGTATAAATAGATCCTCCCCCTTCCCATCAGGCAGTGTTTGTAACTAGCTTCACAACTCTTATAGTATATGGGGGGGAACGTAATGCTGCCATGAATAATGATCAGGAAAAGAAAATTACGGTAAGTATGAAACAATTTTCCTTATTCCTGATCAATCATGGCAGCATTTACTCATGGGGATTACCCAAGCAGTATACATATCGAGGGAGGGACAGAGTTCAAAACAGCTAATAGCTATAAAAAACATTATTGAGCTGCATAAACCTTAGAAGACTTTTAAAAAAAGCCAAACAAGCAATCAATAGGATATTGCCAAAAAATCTGCTCAGAAAAGTCAATTTACCCTAGAGGCTGCAAGGTCAGCAACCTCCTGGCATTCAAATGTCTGAAATATCCTGAATAAACATAGAGCCAAATAGGTTTTAAGGCCATGATAGCCTAGTCTAGAGAACCTCCATGAAACCCAGACACGGTCTAGAAATTATAGATCTATTATGTCAACAAGAAAGGATAATGTCCTTCTCTGATATAAATTTAAAACCAAATGGATGGCATCATCAAATCAGAACCTTGACAAACCGTTAACTTCCAGAAATCATACTGGAACAATCAGACACTGTTGGATGAGAACAGTCACACCATGATATTTAACGTGGGAGAATTACACTACTTTCTGGATGTTTTTATCAAAGGCAATTCACATTGCGTCCTCTTGCCTAGTGAACTACTTACCTGTAGATACAGGAAACAAATCAATATCTGCCTGTCAGAAAGAGGCAGAGCCTAGTAGAGAAATAAGAGCCGGTTATGAAAAACACTGCAACAATGAATATAAATTGCAAAATCAGACTCACAACAATACTACACACCGTGGATGAATTGATACAGTAATGATCAGTTACAGGAGAGGTATAAACCAATAACATTACTAGGCAAAGGCAAAAAGAATCATATACAGATTAGTTGAGGAAAAAAGGAATATCGGTATGAACCGTAGAATTTGTGGTAACTACTAAATTATAAGTAGGCAATGTAGGCCAACCACATCAGTACCTACATTCAAAGATAAACATATTGTTGTAAATAGTAGAGATTATGCCAAAGAGCATAATCAAATTTATTAGAGACTGTTGTGCAACCTGAGTAGGAGATATGCAATAGGCACATGATACATTGTGGCAACAGACATAATAAGCAGGATAGTAGAAGATATTCAGTTATCCTTATGAGAACCAACAATCGCACACTTACTCTTACCTTATCTTCAGATAGTGATGAAGTACTTATGGCAGAGCCTATGGTGATAATAAGCAGTTGGTTTTATCTGCAAGATATCAACACCAAACCAAGCATATAATCCACAAGTATTAAATCAATGCAATGTTAGAAGTGACCATAACTTATACCGATCTAGGTACAGAGACCATGTAAAAATCAGTCAAATGTTTGTCATCAGCAAGCTGCATTACCTTATAATATGCAGGATGAATCAACCACTTAAAGTCACACATTGGTTGCAAATTCCAGATATAAAGGACACCTAGAAGAATCCCCATGGATATCAGAAGAGAGGTCCATAATGGAACTACGTGTTCAGGGATTTCCTCTATTGTTCTGGTAGCAGGTGAATTTAATCTGAAATAGTGAGCCTGGTAGAATGGTCTAGGAACTGGAAAGACCTTCCAATGTCAATTAAAATACTTGCAATACTCAGTATCAAAGTCCCCTGGAGCATATGAGCCTAAAAGAATACCTTTTATTGCAGAAAGGAAATTATAATGTTCCCCTTCACAACAGGGGAATCTGTGAGAAAATTCTGAACATTAACTCCTTAAGAATCAAAAGCATGCCACCCCTGACATATACCGTATTTTTCGCTCCATAAGACGCACCTCACCATAAGACGCACCTAGTTTTTAGAGGAAGAAACCCAGAAAAAAAATATTCTGAACAAACTGTCCCATAGTGTTTCTTACTATGGGACAGTTTGTACAGAATATTTTTTTTCTCCCCTGTCCCATAGTGTCCCCCCCTCCCATAGTCTTCTCCTCTCTCCCATAGTCTTCACTCACCCCCTCCCCATAGACTTCATCCACCCCCTCCCCTTAGACTTCATCTCCCCCTCCCCTTAGACTTCATCTCCCCCTCCCCATAGTCTTCATCCACCCCCTCCCCATAGACTTCATCCACCCCCTCCCCATAGACAGCATCCACCCCCTCCCCATAGTCTGCATCCACCCCCTCCCCATAGACTTCATCTCCCCCCTCCCCATAGACTTCATCTCCCCTCCCTCCCCATATACTTCATCTCCCCCCTCCCCATAGACTTCATCCCCCCCTCCCCATAGACTTCATCCCCCCCTCCCCATAGACTTCATCTCCCCCCCTCCCCATAGACTTCATCTCCCCCCCTCCCCATAGACTTCATCTCCCCCCCTCCCCATAGACTTCATCTCCCCCCCTCCCCATAGACTTCATCTCCCCCCTCCCCATAGACTTCATCTCCCCCCTCCCCATAGACTTCATCTCCCCCCTCCCCATAGACTTCATCTCCCCCCTCCCCATAGACTTCATCTCCCCCCTCCCCATAGACTTCATCTCCCCCCCTCCCCATAGACTTCATCTCCCCCCCTCCCCATAGACTTCATCTCCCCCCCTCCCCATAGACTTCATCTCCCCCTCCCCATAGACTTCATCCCCCCCTCCCCTCCCCATAGACTTCATCCCCCTCCCCTCCCCATAGACTTCATCCCCCTCCCCTCCCCATAGACTTCATCCCCCTCCCCTCCCCATAGACTTCATCCCCCTCCCCTCCCCATAGACTTCATCCCCCTCCCCTCCCCATAGACTTCATCCCCCTCCCCTCCCCATAGACTTCATCCCCCTGCCCATATTCTTCTATTCTATCCCATATTCTCCTCTCCCATACTGTCCCCCTCCCCTTGTCCCATAATTACTTACCTGTCTTGTAGCGTTGGCCGGCAGCACAGGGCGCCCCGCGGTACTGGAACTTGAATTTCATGTTCCGGTTTCCGGCGGGACTGAAAGGAAGTGCGCACTCAGCTTGTGCACACTTCCTTTCAGTCCCGCCGGAAACCGGAACATGAAATTCAAGTTCCAGTACTGCGGGGCGCCCTGTGCTGCCGGCCAACGCTGCAAGACAGGTAAGTAAAGCTTCATATTCGCTCCATAAGACGCACAGACATTTCCCCTCACTTTTGAGGGGAAAAAAAGTGCGTCTTATGGAGCGAAAAATACGGTACTTAAGGGATTGCCAAACATTCAGGTCCCCAAGTAATAAAGGAGAATACTGAATAAAATGTATAAACCAGACCAGGAGAATTTTTCAGAGTAGGTGAAAGAAAAGGCCAATATTAACAGCTTTTAAATTAGATTTAAGAAAGAAAAGAAATATACCAGAGAAAACAGTCAGGTAATTGTTTCAGAGTTACCTACTTATGAGATCAATTAATAGCCCAATTTGTGCTCCTGCAACCAGCATGATCTACTAAGCTGTGCAACAGTAATCAGCATATATCTAAAGGTTAACCCTGCCACCAAACTTAACAAAAAAAAAATCCTATCTTGATCAGAGAGGAGATGATACCTGGCAATAGAAACACTTTTGTAGAATGGTCTCATGTATACATAGGTGTGTACACAAAAAAAAAAAAAAAAAAACCAAACCACATCAATAATGTTAAACATTACCATGCTCCATTTTGGAAATCAGATCTCCTTCTCTCCTGGAAGAGGCAATCAGACAGGTTCAGAAACACCTGCAATCTATCTGAAGTGGTAAACTGTGTTAATTGCATATCCTGAAACACCTGTGGGAGAGGGAATCTAATACAAAACCAAAAGCAGTATGTTCCCTTATTTACTTCATTTAAAAACTGAAATGGAAAATCCACAGTAGGCAATAGTTACTTACCCAGTACAATTGTTTTTGCTAGAATTGGGCTGTATTATATCTCTGCTCAAAACAGACCTTAGATCATTTGTATTGTTAGATCTACCAAGGCTGTGTATAAATTGGTTATATATTAATACCAACCTGCATACAGAATATAGGAATCACATACATTGTGGATGTTTCTAACAGCACCTTATGCACAGAGATTTCGTCACATATACTGAGTCTGAATAAACAGTAATCATACATAGCGTACCTCTGCTATATACAGTGACACTATGCCTGCACACATAGTAGGATTATATGAGTGAGCTAAATTGCGGCTGTGTTTTAACAGAGCTTCATGCACATATTATTCCTCACACATATACGGAGGTTGTGATTGTGACTAACAACCACACATAGAACTTGTATTAGATTGGATTCATATAGAGGATGTGTCTCATTCACCTATATTGTGTTTCCACTAATACATCAAGCATATAGTGAACAGATACACGAAGCAATGTCTCTAACTTACACATAAAGCATGTAGAGTACATATACTGAGGCTGTGTATTCACAGCAACACAGAGCATATAGAGAACACAAACTGAGGCAGAGTCTTCAGATCAACTCATACATACACAACATAGTGGATACATATACTGAGGCTGTGTCCTCATAGAATTCATACATAAAGCATGTATTGCATACATATACTGAGGTAGCGACCTCATTGCAACTCATACATAGAGCCTATAGTGGATACCTATACTGAGGTGATGTCCTCTTAACTCATACATACAGCATATAGTGGATACTTATACTGAGGCAGTGTTCACACAGTAACTCTTACATAGAGCATATAGCGGACACATATACTGAGGCCGTGTCCTCATAGTAACTCATACATAGAGCATATACTGGACACACACTGCGGCAGAGTCTTCAGACCAATTCATACATAAAGCATATATTGGAAACATAATGATGCTGTAACAGAAACCAGTTCGTGTACAGATACTGAGACCCAGTGGTCTCCTGTGCAGTATATTCTTCCACTGTCTGCAAAAGCCTGCTTATTTGCAATAATGCACAGATAACAGCAATCAATGCCACATGCCTTGATAGAAACAAGTGTGTGTATGGACTTAGATTTTTAAAACCGGTCATATATATGTGTGTACTTCAATCAGTTATCCAGGAAAGTTCTTACCTTGGATATTTCTCTGTCTTCAGGACTGTGGAATTCCAGCAGACTTTATACAGCCAGGATATCCATTATCAGCACTCTTTTTTCACAATGCCTCATTGCATTATCAGCACTCTTTTTTCACAATGCCTCATTGCATTATCAGCACTCTTTTGCACAATGCCTCCTTGCATTATCAGCACTCTTTTGCACCAAGCATTCTTTCATGTATAAACTTACCTAAATGCTCACCACACAAACCTCCTAAATGTGACCTATTTGTTAGAAGGAAGCCTAATGTAAGCAGCTGGGAGGGACTGAAAGAACAGAGACCCAGGTGCCTATACTAGTTTTAATCTAAATTGCTAATGCACTTACCTGAACAGTTGCAGGCCTGTGTTTCAGTGGCAAAATGGGGATTTGAACAACTGACAGCCTAAACTGTTTAAACTATAGGCTTCCATCTGTACCCCATAAGCCTTTCATCATCACCAGTGGAAGAAGGTTTAACCAAACCCCAGACAAGGTGGAATACATAGAATATGTATACCCAGGTAGTCACCTTATGGAAGTGCTGTATATTGGGTCTTCAGGGATAAAGGCTTAGACTCGGCTGGCCTTATGTATGCAGTGGACCGCTGTCATCCCCTCAGGGAGAGAGATAGGTTAGACTCCTGATACTCAAGGAGGTACCCAGGCTGGCAACTCTTACCGATGTGCTGTTTGCTGGGTCTTCAGGGATAAAGGCTTAGACTCGGCTGGGCCTCATGTATGCAGTGGACTACTGTCATCACTTCAGAGAGAGATAGGACAGACCCCTGGTTGCTGAAGTAGGAACCCAGGCTGGCAACCTTTACAGATGTGCTGTTTGCTGGGTCCTCAGGGATAAGAGGCTGAACCCTGGCCTGGCTTCATGTAGGCAGTATATCACATTCATCCCCTGAGGGGGTACCCAAGCTGGCCTGTTGCTGGGTCTTCAGGGATAAGAGGCTGAACCCTGGCATGCAGTGGACCATTTTCATCCCCTGAGGGAGAGGTTGGGTCCGACCCCCGGTCACTAAAGGGGGTACCCAGTCTAGCCACTTTTACAATAGTGCGTTGCTGGGTCTTCAGGGCTTAGAGGCTGAACCCCGGCAGGGCTTCAAAAATATTGCCTGGTGAGCATAAAAGAAAAAATCTAGGCTTGCATAAGCAGACTCCTTCCAAACTGCTGTGAAGGACAGGAAAAAAGACTGCCTGATGGGAAGGGGGAGGATCTATTTATACCAGTTTCAGAGTTCTGTTTCCTGTCCTTTCTGCTGTGAGGGGAGGAGCTAACCCATGAGTAAATGCTGCCATGATTGATCAGGAAAATATATTATCATATCGTTAACATTTTGCAGCATAGTGAAATAGTAAAAATAAATGAGAATGTATGCAATTTTAGTATACTGTAGTAGATATGGGGAAAGGGGTGCCTTGGCGTCTCCCCATTGTAACTAGTTAAACCCTACAGTGAACTGTAGTAGTTATGGTGCTTGGAGTGCTCCCTTAAAGTGGCAATCTAAGCGCCAGTACAATGTTAATGCATTCATATGTTCTATTTTTTACATGGTCAAATCTTTAAACATTTTGCACAAAAAAAAATGTATGTTTTGCAAAATGCTCCACTGTTGGCTTGCTTCTTTACCACCTCTCCTGACTCCTTTTCAAATGTATGTAAACAGCTTAATTGCTAACAGTCAGTGGCGTACTAAGGGAGGGGCGGGGGGGCGGTCCGCCCCGGGTGCCATCCAGTAGGGGGGTGCAACACTCTGTCCCTCCTGCTGGTCCTCTCCCTCGCGGCTCCGGCGCTCAGTGAGTGAGTCAGAGCACAGGGAGGGGATTCCCAGCCTGTGTTCTGAGTCATCACTGAGCACCAGGGATGCTGTTATGGAGTGTGCCAGCAGGGGGCGCAGAGCGTGTATTCTGCCAGGTTTCTCCCCTGCGGCCACTCTGCCTGCACCTGCTGCACTGCCTGGGCTGGGATGGAGAGAGACAGCCCCTGAATCATGGTAAGACAATATTATTGTAAATTCACTCTCACCCCCTCCCTCAGTCACCCTGTCACCCCCCACTCAGTCACCCTGTCACCCCCCCTCACCCTCTCACCCTGTCACCCCCTCCCTCAGTCACCCTGTCACCCCCTCCCTCAGTCACCCTGTCACCCCCCTCAGTCACTCTGTCACCAGTCACCCTGTCACCCCCCCTCAGTCACCCTCTCACCCCCTCCCTCAGTCACCCTCTCACCCCCTCCCTCAGTCACTCTCTCACCCCCTTCCCTCAGTCACCCTGTCACCCCCCTCAGTCACCCTGTCACCAGTCTCCCCCCTCAGTCACCCTGTCACACCCCCTTACCCTGTCACACCCCTCAGTCACCCTGTCACCAGTCACCCCCCCAGTCACCCAGTCACCCCCCCTCAGTCACCCTGTCACCCCCCTCACCCTGTCAACCCCCCTCAATCACCCTCTCACCCCCCCCCTCAGTCACCCTGTCACCAGTCACCCCCCTCAGTCACTCTGTCAGTCACCCAGTCACCCCCCCTCACCCTGTCACCCCCTCAGTCACCCTGTCACCAGTCACCCCCCAGTCACCCTGTCACCCCCCCAGTCACCCTCCCTCAGTCACCCTGTCACCCCCCCTCAGTCACCCTGTCACCCCCCTGAGTCACCCTGTCACCCCCCCTCAGTCACTCAGTCACTCAGTCACCCTGTCACCCCCCTCACCCTGTCAACCCCCCTCAATCACCCTCTCACCCCCCCTCAGTCACCCTGTCACCAGTCACCCCCCTCAGTCACTCTGTCAGTCACCCAGTCACCCCCCCCTCACCCTGTCACCCTCTCAGTCACCCTGTCACCAGTCACCCCCCAGTCACCCTGTCACCCCCCCAGTCACCCTCCCTCAGTCACCCTGTCACCCCCCCTCAGTCACCCTGTCACCCCCCTGAGTCACCCTGTCATCCCCCCTCAGCCACTCTGTCACCAGTCACCCCCTCCCCAGTCACCCTGTCACCAGTCACCCCCTCCCTCAGTCACCCTGTCACCCCGTCACTCTGTCACCAGTCACCCCCCCAGTCACCCCCGTCACCAGTCAGCCCCTCCCTCAGTCACCCTGTCACCCCCCCTCAGTCACCCTGTCACCCCCCCTCACCCTGTCACACCCCTCAGTCACCCTGTCACCAGTCACCCCCCCAGTCACCCAGTCACCCCCCCAGTCACCAGTCACCCTGTCACCCCCCCTCAGTCACCCTGTCACCCCCCCTCAGTCACCCTGACAACCCCCTCCCTCAGTCACCAGTCAACCCCTCCCTCAGTCACCCTGTCACCCCCCCCTCAGTCACCCTGTCACCCCCCCTCACCCTGTCACCCCCTCAATCACCCTGTCACCCCCTCCCTCAGTCACCCTCTCACCCCCCCCCCCAGTCACCAGTCACCCCCCTCAGTCACCCTGTCACCCCCTCCCTCAGTCACTCTGTCTCCCCCCTCAGTCACCCTGTCACCCCCCTTAGTCACCCAGTCACCAGTCACCCCCCCTCAGTCACCCTGTCACCCCCCCCCAGTCACCAGCCACCCCCCTCAGTCACCCTGTCACCCCCTCCCTCAGTCACTCTGTCACCAGTCACCCCCTCCCCAGTCACCCTGTCACCAGTCACCCCCTCCCTCAGTCACCCCGTCACTCTGTCACCAGTCACCCCCCCAGTCGCCCCCCTGTCACCAGTCACCCCCTCCCTCAGTCACCCTGTCACTCCCTCCCTCAGTCACCAGTCAACCCCTCTTTCCCTCACTCTGCTACCTGTCACTCCCTCCCACGCTCTGTCAGCCCCTCCCTCCTACGCTCTGCCACCTGTCCCCTCCTCACTCTGCCAACCCTATCCCACAGCACACTATGTGCCTTACAATGCCCTACACACACTACATCCCACCCCCACACTATGTGTCTTACCCATACTACATCCCTATCACCCCTACACCAGGTCTGTCTCCTAAATTACTATCAATAAAGATTTGTATCAGGACAAGTAGGTTGTCACGGCAGACAAGTAGATTGGGCAAACACTTTAGTCCCTGGACAAGTATTTTTTTTTATTTTTTATTTCAACACCTCTGCCCTCTCTGCCATATACACCCCCGCCATATACACCCCTGCCTCGTCATGATACCGGAGAAACTGACGGAAGCGAAGCACAGAGAGATGGACACAGGTTTCTTCAGGAAGGAAGAGATTCTTTATTGGATCACCGATCGGGACTCAGAGGGACTAACGTCACCAAAATACAGCAAGTTCTGAGCCCCGGACAATAGTGCAGGCTCCTTATATAGGCACATAACTCCTCCCATATTAAGCTCCACCCGCACATTCTCTTAACCAATCAACACAAATAAGAATTAACTTCCTGTTTGACCGCATGGCTTGTCCAGCACAATGGAGGAGGGGGAATACTACATCCTGTATTCTTGCACATGCTCCGTACACTACTGATCGTATCTTGCCTCGTGCAACCAACTGATCGATACGTCAGCATATGCACGTACACATGCCACGTGGTAATCTCGGCCTACTAAATTTATTTTTACCGAGATTCCACCACATTCCCCCCTTTGATGCCTCTTGATATTTCACAATTACTTGAGGCATCACTTAACCTTGGTTTGCATACACCGCAAGTTACCTTGAACCAGACCAGACTTATCTTATGATGTGAATCTTCAACACTCATCTTCTTGCATTGGTTCTCCCTGATTTAGAGCCTTATACTTATAAATCGCCATTATCTGTGCAGCAGCCTTCCTCTCTGCTATATTTTCTATCAGGCTTTGCACAGACCTAACTACTAAGGGTATAAGACACGGCAGGAGTAGACACAACATTAAAATCAGTAGGACTCCACCTACCACTGCCTTAAGCCCTCCAAACCACTCATACCAGCTACCAAACCAACTACTTGGATTATACCCTTTCCATACCTGAGTAGGCACATGCGCTAGTTTAACCATATGGCTAGTAAGCTCAGCTATTGCTTGCCCTTCGTCATCTATTTGAAGACAGCAATTGCTCAGGTTAAACTTCCCACATACACCTCCCTCTACTGCCAAAAGGTAATCCAAGGCTAATCTATTTTGGTAGACTGCTGTCCTCATCCTGGTGTTATGCTTTGCTAGAAGATTGAGCGCTTGTGATGTCTCGTTAGTAATAATCTCAACCACCGCCTGTAATCTTATAATACGGTTGAGCATATAAATAGGGGTTCTGTAACCAAAGGTACCATCCTCAGCCCACGTGGCTGGCCCATAATAATCTATGATACGCTGGGGAGGCCATTCATTATCTTCCCAGGCGCCTATCTCTATGGGTCCCCTTTTCTTCCTATGATTCACATCATACACTTTAACACCTAAAGTCTCACCTGTTTCAATCGGTAACAAGAAGAAGGATGGTTTGAGCATACCCAACACACATGCCCCTTCCCAGTCCTGTGGCAACTCCGAATAGGCTTTCTTACCACAGATCCAGTACAAATTTGCTGGGGCTCTCCAGGTAGATGTGATGGATAAATCAAACCACACATCCTTTAAATTGGCGTATCTAGCAAACGGGTTAGATGGTTCCGAGACATTTGAAGCCGACCACCAAGTTGTATTCTTTGTATCATCATCATAAGCTTTTTGCCCTAGACAAGTTAATTCTCCTACAGAAGTATTATACATTATTCCTTTCCTTGCTATGCAAACATAACCTATGATGGAGGTCTTTAATCTCCACTCAGATTTACTTCTAACACTCATATGATAATCGGCTTGTGTAGATATCAGTTGGTCAACTGCCTCAGAACCGGACATTACCTCCTTTGCTTCCCAAGGCCATTGGTCTCCCATGTTAGTACCTCCACACACATAGCAGTTGGTAACATTAAGACTACCGGCAATACTTTCGGCTAAATCGATGAACAGGTTTTTAGCATTATGGGGGATCTTATTATCTATACTCATCTCTTCATAAAAGGAATGGTATACTTGATGAGTTTGGGAGGATACCGTATCAGTCTCTATCCCTATAAACAATAATGTCCCAGGATCTAAACCCGTCCCGTATATCTGAAACCCAAATAAATTGCCATATTTGTCTAAGAACTTATCGGGGTTATTTATAAGTATATGGATGGGATTACATTCCATAGACTTACAATATGGGCTAGTCGGCAACTTAGTCACTATCATGTCTTTGTCTACTGTCTGTCCCCAAGTCGCCCACCCCACACAAGACCAATATGGGCAAAAGTTATAATCTTTATTTGGGCATCTAGGACTCACATATTTATTTTTACTACTGGGACAAATATATTTATCATTAGACCCATACGTCCTCTCCCATCTAAGATCCCCACATACATTCCACGGCTTTCTACCACTCGATATCGCTTTACACGCATCAAATAGCAGAACACCCGAAGAATGTACGGATTCTAACACCGTCTTGTTAATTAGGGTCCCCTGAGGATCTCCATTCCTGAGAGTCAACCAAATTGTACGAGGTTGATACTCTGGACTGAAGCACTTAGGTTCTCCTACTCCTAAATGGCACACACTATAGTCTATATTTAAGTATCTACATCTCGATACATCTCCTTTACACTCGTATTGTGAATGCCAAATTAGGGTTTGGGAAATATGGTTACCTGTTCTCGTAGTCTTAATGCATACCTCACAGCTAGGAGTGTCGGTACCTCTACCTTCCTGAATATAAAAACACATATAAATAAACACTATCAAAAGCACATCTTTCGCCGTCATCCTCAGTCTTCGTCCGTGCGAAGGCGCCTCAGCTTCCAGGATGTGAGGGCTGCAGGGAATGGAGTCCTGCTCGTCTTCACAGGTGTCCCTTCGAGACTTTCCTGGCTTATATACTATGTGTTGGTAAGCGGACAGGCTTTATTATGGCCTTCTCACTCACGCACCAAATCCCTGTAACAATAAAATTTGTAATCCACACGATTCCTCGTTACTCCGACTGAGTAGTGCGTTTTAACCGGATCTTGCAGGGATTCTCTGGATCTGCTGTAACTTGCCAAGAATCGACTGCTGCTGGTTTAACCCTGGAGTGATGTATCCACGGAGTCACTTCGGCTACTTTTATCGCTGTAGGGGTAGACAAAAGAACAACATAAGGACCTCTCCACTTGGGCCCTAACGGTACATTATTCCACTCTTTAATCCACACTTGATCTCCTGGATGATAACTATGAACAGGGGGATAAATATTCACAGGTAATCTATCTTGTACCCATTTCTGTACCTCCTCCATAGTCTTACCCAACTCTACAACCTGCTGCCGGGTAATTCCTTCTCCCAACTGACTCAAGTCCCCCCTTAAGTTACCAAGTACGGGAGGTGGTCGTCCATACATGATTTCAAAAGGAGAGAGGCCCATCCTTCTGGTAGGGGTACTGCGGATTCGCAATAGAGCTATGGGTAAGAGAACGTTCCACTTAAGTTGGGTTTCCTGACACATTTTAGCCAACTGATTCTTAATAGTTCTATTCATTCTCTCTACCTTACCAGAACTCTGGGGTCTATATGCAGTATGAAGCCTCCACTTTATACCAAGCATATGAGTCAGTTGTTGTAGGCACTGATGAACAAAAGCTGGACCATTGTCCGATCCTATAGAACAGGGTAGTCCATATCGGGGTATTATTTCTCGTAGCAGGAATCTTACAACTTCTCCTGCTTTCTCTGTACGAGTAGGACATGCTTCTACCCAGCCTGAATAGGTGCACACAATTACCAACAGGTAACGATGTCCACCCGATTTAGGCATCACTGTAAAGTCTATTTGTAGATCGGACATGGGGAGTCCCCCCATAAACTGGACTCCTGGTGGCTTTACTGGTCCTTGTCTTGCATTATTTTTAGCACACGTTACACATCTTCGTACAATGGCCTGAGTCAAGTTGGACAATCTTGGTATGTAGAAATGTTTTCTAAGAGATTCTTCAGTGCTGTCTCTCCCAGAATGTGTCCCGTTATGATAATTTTGGACAATTTCTACCGCTAGTGATGCTGGTATGACTATTCTTCCATCTTCTAGCTGATACCACTTGTTCTCCAAATACTTTCCTGGTTCAGTCTTTAACCACTCCTCTTCTTGAGCTGTATAAACTGGAGTCCATTGGGACAGTGGAGTTGGTATAAGAGCAGCTATATGCCCCACATACTCCTGTCTTCCTGATTCAGCAGCACGCTTAGCTGCACTATCTGCCATCCGATTTCCCTTGGTTACATCACCATCTCCTCTCAGATGCGCTCGACAATGTATGATACCGACTTCTTTCGGCTCCCACACTGCTTCCAATAGTTGTAGGATTTCAGCTGCGTATTTGATTTCTTTGCCTTCTGAATTCAGTAGTCCTCTTTCTTTATACAAAGCTCCGTGGGCATGAGTGGTTAAAAACGCATACTTATAGTCCGTATAGATATTCACTCTTAAACCTTCAGCCAATTGTAACGCTCGTGTTAGTGCTATTAATTCTGCCTTTTGTGCTGATGTTCCTTTCGCCAGTGGCCGAGCTTCTATCACCTTGTCTATTGTTGTCACTGCATATCCTGCATAGCGGATCCCTTCTTTCACATAACTACTGCCGTCGGTGTAATATTGAACATCGGGGTTCTGGATGGGAAAATCACGAAGATCTGGTCTACTTGAGAATACTTCATCCATTACTTCCAAACAATCATGTTGACTTTCAGTAGGTTGTGGCAAAAGGGTAGCTGGATTTAAGGTGTTTACAGTCTCTAAATGCACTCTTGGGTTTTCACACAACATTGCTTGATACTTGGTCATACGGCTGTTACTAAACCAATGATTTCCTTTGTAATCCAACAACGTCTGTACTGCATGTGGGACTCGTACATAAAGTTCTTGACCCAGAGTGAGTTTATCGGCTTCAGCTACTAGCAGGGCGGCTGCAGCTACGGCTCTTAGACAAGGTGGAAGTCCGCTGGCCACTGCATCCAATTGCTTAGACATATAGGCAACAGGTCTTTGCCATGATCCCAAGTACTGTGTCAATACTCCCACAGCCATTCTTCTTTGCTCATGTACATATAAGTAGAATGGTCGTGTGTGATCAGGTAGACCTAATGCTGGGGCACTCATCAAAGCCTTCTTCACATCTTCAAATGCCGTTTGCTGTTCTTGGGTCCATAAGAAGGGGTCGTGCTCTGTACCTTTGATAGCTGCGTACAGAGGTTTTGCCAGTATCGCATAGCTGGGAATCCATATCCTACAGAAGCCTGCTGCCCCCAAGAATTCTCGCACTTGTCTTCTATTCTTGGGTATTGGTATTTGGCAGACAGCTTCTTTTCTCTCTGGCCCCATAATTCTTTGACCTTCAGAGATATGGAATCCCAGATATTTGACAGTTGGCAAACACAACTGAGCCTTCTTTCTAGACACCTTGTATCCTGCCTTCCAGAGAATGTGTAGTAGATCGTGCGTTGCTTGCTGACAGATCTCTTTTGTAACTGCTGCTATCAACAAGTCATCTACATATTGTAACAATACACACTCTCCTGGGATGGACTCGAAATCCAGTAGATCTTGACTTAGGGCTAAACCAAATAGGGTAGGTGAATTTTTAAACCCTTGGGGCAGTCTTGTCCAAGTCATCTGGCGTTTTGAGCCCGTTACAGCGTTCTCCCATTGGAAAGCGAAAATACATTGACTTTCTGCGGCAATTCGGAGGCAAAAGAAGGCATCTTTGAGATCTAAGACTGTGAAGTAAGTAGCCCCGCCCGGAATTAAAGCAAGCAGGTTATATGGATTGGGTACAACTGGATGTATACTAACAACCGCATCATTGACTGCTCTCAAGTCCTGCACAGGTCGATACTCATCTGTACCGGGCTTTTGAACAGGCAGCAATGGGGTGTTCCAGGGGGAAGTACAGAATTTTAGGATACCATACCGTATGAACTTATCCAGATAGGATTGGATGTTCTTCTTAGCCTTCTGCGGGATGTGGTATTGTCTTAGGCTCACTGGATAAACCCCAAGTTTTAGTTCAATTTTTATAGGTGGAATATTGCGGGCCAGTCCTGGTGGGTTGTTCTCTGCCCAAACTCCTGGTATGTTAAATAATGTCTCATCACTCCTAGGGTTTTGGCTAGTCAACACTGTATAAAGTCGCCACTCTTCTTCCTTTGGTACGGATAATGTCATGATACCTGAAGGTCCATTAAACTTTAAAGATGTTGTTCCATTTGGTAGGAACGTAATCTGCGCTTGTAATTTTGATAGCATATCACGTCCCAGCAATTGGACTGGACATTCAGGCATATAGAGGAATTGATGTTTTACTACGTGGCCTCCCAATGTACAGAGTCGACTTTTAAGAACCGGTTTTTCAGCACTTCTTCCAGTTGCTCCTATCACAGTAATAGTCCTTCCAGATGGAGGAGCAACTAGATTAGTCACCACTGAATGTTCAGCACCAGTGTCGATCATGAACGCACTCCTTTTTCCCCCTATTGATACATCGACCATAGGCTCCGCTCGACCAAGGGGGATGGAGCCCGGTCGGTATCAATAGTCCTCCATGACCGTGTCAGCCAATCCTACGAAGTCCCTACCTTCTCTATCGCGGGACCTTTGCGCTGCTGGAATATACCTGTCTTCCCTAACACTTCCTCTGTTCCCATTACTCCCTCTATTACCATTACTCCCTCCGGGGCCTCCTCTACCTCTCGCTCTGCCTCTAAAGTTTCCGTAGCCTGCCCTGGGTAGGTCTCTCTGGTACTGCTCTCTTTGCGGACATTCGTTCCTCCAATGCCCTTCTTCCTTGCAATACGCGCACTGATTCCTACTCAAAGGCTCCCTACTCCATCTACTATCGCCTCTATCTGGGCCCCGTCTATCTACGCCTGCGATCGCTACCGCTAGCATATCAGCCTTTTTACGCATCTTGCGCTCTTCCTCTTTCTTACTTTCTGTTTCCCTATTCATATAAACTTTATTCGCTACCTCCATTAGTTGGGTGATTGACATACCTGCAAACCCTTCTAACTTTTGTAGCTTGCGCTTAATATCTCCGTAAGCTTGGCTGACAAAGGCGGAGTTCACCATTCGGGAATTATCTGCGTCTTCCGGATTAAAGGGGGTATACAAGCGGTATGCCTCCAATAATCGGTCATAAAAGACACTGGGCGCTTCATCGCTTTTCTGAATCACCTCAACTGTCTTCGACATGTTAATAGCTTTCTTTCCTCCGGCTTTCATGCCAGCAATTATAGCGTCTCTATAGGCTCTGAGTTGGACCATATCAGCACCATTTACGTTCCAATCGGGATCGGTGTTGGGATAATGTGTTGCGGCCCATGCTGCTGGATTAGCTTGGTTCAAAGCACGGGCTCTATCCTCTAGTGCTTTAATGGCTGCTTGGTTAATTCTTGTCCTTTCCTCATTGTTAAACAAAGTCATTAATAACTGCTGGCAATCAGCCCATGTCGGGTTATGTGTCTGTACTATTGAGGTGAACAGATCAGTCATAGCTTGTGGTTTCTCAGTATACGAGGAATTGTGGGTCTTCCAATTTAAAAGATCGGTTGTCGTGAATGGGACATATACAAAGACTGGGTCAGCATGTGCCATTTGGCCTGCGGCATCGATATAGGCTGACCCAGGATTCAGACGAAGAGGCATCTGATAGTGTCTTAATTGTTGGGCACCGGTCAACTGTCGGGTCTGTATGGGGCTACGTGGAGGGGCGTCAGTCATAGGTTCCAGTCGGGGAGAAATAGGGTATGGGGATATGGGAGCTTGGTTTTGGGAAAAGGTTGTAAATAAAACACTTCGAGCCGAGCTAGATGAAGCTTGACCGGAAGTCTGAAGTGGCGCCAAATCAGGATATTCGTTTTTAATGGGGGTTGGTTCTGATTCCGGAAGGGGAGATTTAGTACGAGGGGGGGTGGATCCTGTACTGGAGGAGGAAGCGGAAGTGGATGAGGGTAATGAGGGGAGGGTTGCAGGACTTCCTGCGTTTGCGTCACTTCCTCTTAACGGAAAGTAAGGGGGCGGCAAAGGGATCTCGGACTCAGGGGGCGTGTCCAAAATGGGCCTAACACCAGTCCTAGTGGACGAACAAGTCCTAGCTACCATGAGGCGACACTGCTCCTCGTGGCATGTCCGGAGCCATTTTGGCGAGTCATTTACGGCCTGTCTCCAACAATCAATATAAGGAAACTGGCCGTAAAGTTCAGGCCTACCCGATACAGCCACGTGTAAGCGCTGTACCAGAGTTGGATCCAAACTGCCACGTGGCGGCCATGCCGCAACCAAAGTAGGCCACTCCCTAGTACACAAAGTGACCAAACGTACAGGAGACATTTTAACCCCAAAATCACAAGTTTTGAATCCCTTTTTAAAATTCTTCACCATACAACCTAAGGGATCCGGAATCGTTGACTGCGACGCACCCATACTTAACAATGGAACGTCGTCGACAACGAATACTATGCACGCGTACTATTCAACAGTCACACCCGTTTCCTCTGGCAACAGCACCACGTGGTACGGTTACCAAGTGAAACGTACACAATAACAATAAACACTCAGGGAATTCCCGTACACACACAGCTGCTACACCAGTCACTATATAATCAATATTATGCCCTTTGGCGTAACTATACAGTCACCCACGCTATAATTCTCTATATACGAATTACCCGTCTATAACACACCCCAGTAACATCGTCTTTTACAAATAGCGGTTACAGTACGGTTAGCATAGGTCAAAGCACAAGTTAAGGTCACAATACAATTATTAGTGGTTATGGTGTTAAACATGCAATGGACGACAATGATTAGTACTTATATACAGTGTCAGTAAATATACAGGGTTATGGTACCGTGCACTATAATACAGCAACACACTATTAACACTCTCGCTAGACGGCTGAGCTCGCGCTATCTAACAAGATATACACTTTACTAAACAATCGTTAACACATTTACAATTCCCAACTAAACTATTGGCCAGTACCTTGAATGGACTACCTAAAACTATATACACCCGTTTTGGTTAGCCACACTGCCCAATCACCACATATAGCGAGCTAGAGAACCGAATTTACACAGGCGCCTCTTAGTCGCACTATCAAAAGTCTAGTGGGTTCCAAATTTACACGCCTTCCCACTTAGCCCAGATAGGTTGAGAGCTAGCGAACCGAATTTACACAGGCGCCGCTTAGTCTCCCGGTCCCTCCGACCTAGCGAACGTAATATACACCCTAGAACGCTAGTCTAGACAAGACACCGGTGTCCGGCTAGGGCTATTTACACCAGGACCCCGCCTGACTAACAAAATCAAACGGTCTGACTAAAGAGCGTTCGATCGAGCGGTGCGCCTTCGCTCCTTCCCTCCGACAGAGGGGGCAGATACACAGATTCAAACCCCTTTGGGCCTACCGCACAATCGGTATACCCCTAGTGGGTCCTGCCGTCTAAAACAGCAGTTGTCTTACCTCCTCGTTCCTGAACCTGAGTTCACACTCATCGACGGGGACACCCCAGCACTTCTTACGTAGAGGCCGATGATCTCCTGGACAACAGACCAGTGGCGCCGAGACGAAGGGAGGTCCACGCAGAAGTTCAGGGGTGCAGCCGTAGAGAACGTGGGCAAAGATAGACCGTCTCACGCCTCTGCCTCTCAGCTACCGTTGAACGATGAGCTTCCCGGCCAATGCACCAAATGATACCGGAGAAACTGACGGAAGCGAAGCACAGAGAGATGGACACAGGTTTCTTCAGGAAGGAAGAGATTCTTTATTGGATCACCGATCGGGACTCAGAGGGACTAACGTCACCAAAATACAGCAAGTTCTGAGCCCCGGACAATAGTGCAGGCTCCTTATATAGGCACATAACTCCTCCCATATTAAGCTCCACCCGACATTCTCTTAACCAATCAACACAAATAAGAATTAACTTCCTGTTTGACCGCATGGCTTGTCCAGCACAATGGAGGAGGGGGAATACTACATCCTGTATTCTTGCACATGCTCTGTACACTACTGATCGTATCTTGCCTCGTGCAACCAACTGATCGATACGTCAGCATATGCACGTACACATGCCACGTGGTAATCTCGGCCTACTAAATTTATTTTTACCGAGATTCCACCACAGTCATAATATCCTCCCTGCTATAAACCCACTACCTGGTCATAATTCCCACCCTGGCATATACCCCTTTAACATGTCATATAATACCCACACTGCCATAATCCCCTCCCTGCTATATACCTCCACCGTATCATAATACACGCCCTGCCATACACCCTGGCCCTGCCTTGACATAATATCCTCTCTTCCATATAACACCCAATCCCATTGTTCCCACCCGTGACATAAAACACCATATACTCACCACCTCACCTGCAGTCACCTCCTTCAATCCACTGTGTGCAATGGCACACACTGTCATAGTATCCACCACACTGTCCCACCCTGCCATATACCTTTCTCCTGATAGTAATACTCACCCACTTACATATACATCCACGTTGTCACATTCCCCCAGACAGATAGGACAGATATATACTGGAAGGCAGTGAGATGAAACATTTTATGGACCATATAGGAGTTTGTGTACGCCCTGCAGTAAGCCGGCAGCCGGGGTATGACGTCATCCTGGCATCGGCATCACTACTGGTCGTGCAAGTGAGCTGTGAAGGAAGAGCACAGAGATCCCAGCCCAGCAGCAACCGCTTGTCACTCCCAGAGTAAGGTAGGGAGGTTGGTTGGACCTCTTAATAACTAAATGCGTGTGTATATCTGTGGTTGTGTATATGTTTAGTAGATAGCTCCCTAATTTGGTGTCCTTAAATATGTCAATCCCACATAAGGATAACAAATAAGTGAGTTATTTACTAAACAACCTAAAGATTAAAATTAAGAAAAAGGCTTTTTAAATTTTGATCTTTTAGCTATTTAGTAGAGAATTCCCTAAATTGGTGCCCTTATGTGAGATTCCATATGTAAAGATACCAAATTAGGGTGCTGTTTAGCAGATAGCTCCCTTATTTGGTGTCCTTAAATATGGCAATCCCACATCTCAGCATCTTGCCAACACTACACACAAACACATCCCTGCATTCCAGTGCAAACACTACATACAAACACACCTCTGTATTAAAACATCACCATTATATATAACCACACCACTGCATCTCGCCAACACTCACACTTACTCCATACAAAAGCATGCTTACATTGAAACATGCAAGCACTGCTCAATGCTACATACATTAAAAAAATGTGGGTGTTTTGTACATTTTAAAGTGCGGGGGGGGGGGGGGGGGGTGTGCCAAAACTAGGACCCGCCCCGGGTGCCATATGCTCTAGGTACGCCCCTGCTAACAGTATTGGGTGATCTGAACTACAAAATAACCAGCTGTAGAATGAGAGGACAGCCAGGGTGACAAATACTAAGGATATCACTAACTGTTTATAGTTTTTCTGAGAGTCTGCAGCCAGACTGTGAATTATAAGCAGCTCACTCGGTGCTCTCAGGAACTCAGTGCATACATTTGATAATAAAGTATTTCTGGCACGAGGTGCATGGCTAAGGAAGCAGACTTATTGTGCAGCATTCTGCAAAACATTAATGTTTTCTGCAAAGGACTACAAGAAGCACTGCATATTTAGGTCAAAATCTATTAAAGTTGTATTGGTGCCCAAAGTATCCCTTTAAATCTAAATTTAATATAAAACAGAGTACCTTATGAAAAAAGGTTAACAATGTATTTAATTGATTCAAAGGTGTAAATTTCAGAGAAGTGACAGTCAATATAAGTATTTCATAAAGATTTTACCCATTTTGCAGGAGGGGTGACAGTGCCATTTTAATGAACATTTATTTTAAATTTTTTCCTTTGGTTTTATAACGTAATAGTTTTAACCCAAACAAAGTTTCCATTTTTGTAATTTATTTTTTCATTTAGTTTTACTCAAATGCCTCTTAAATGCTATAATTTCATAGTATTCCAACCTGGACTGCAAGACTTCTAGATTAGTCCCTATTTTAACTCCTAAAATAATTGCAATCAATGCAGTTTTGTACTTGTTTTTCCTCTCTACCCCAGTACAATGGATTTAAAATGAATAAGTCACTTAAGAGGATAAAGTAACCATTTAAAGAGGAATGACATAACCACCCTCCCCTCCCCCATTCCATTATGGAATTCTTAGATTATTTAACATCAGCATCTCTATATAGACCTGCTGTCACTAAATCCATGGGATTTTCTGTTCTGTTTTGGAATAAGATATTGCAAAGATCTGATTATCATGGCAATGTTATTATTAAAGGACCAATATAGGCACCCAGACCACTTCAGCTTAATGAAGTGGTCTGGGTGCCTGGTCCAGCTAGGGTTAACCCTTATACTGCGGGTTAATCCAGCCTCCAGAGCCTCTAGTGGCTGTCTCATTGACAGCCGCTAGAGGCGCTTGCATGCTTCTCACTGTGAAAACCACAGTGAGAAGACGCCAGCGTCCATAGGAAAGCATTGTAAATGCTTTCCTATGAGACCGGCTGAACGCGCGCGCGGCTCCTGATGCGCATTCAGCCGATGACGTCGCGAGGAAGGAGGAGAGGAGGAAGAAAGCTCCCCACCCGGCGCTGGAGAAAGGTAAGATTTAACCCCTTCCTCTCTCCAGAGCCCGGCAGGAGGGGGTCCCTGAGGGTGGGGGCACCCTCACGAGTATGTTTTCCTGGCACTATACTGGTCCTTTAAATATTTGAATATAAATAATCTTAATCATGTAGAAATCACAACTATTTTTAAATATTATGTGACAGTGTTGGCTCCAGCTTGCATGCAACTTTGTGCCGATTTAAAGCGGCACTGTCATGCCGAACTTACCTTTCCTCAATCTCTTCCTCTCCTCCCCCTCTCTCGGGATCTGTTATTCTTTTCTTCCTGTCTTCTTTAGTTTTCTTTAAAATCATAAGACAAAGTAGGGACTCTGTCTTATGGAGGATTCCTCCGCTTGACCAGCTCTGACCAGCGGAGGAGCAAAGTGTGCTTCATTTCCGCTGGTCAGAGCAATTTTCCCATGATCCCTAGCTTTCCTCCCTGTTCCCACAATGCTTCCTGTCAGTATTGCCGAACGTCCTGTCACTTAGACAGAACGCCGGCAAAACTGCCGAATTGCATCCTAACAGAATGAGCACTGTTTCTCCATTGGTGTTAGGTGCAATTCGGTACTTTGTTCGGATCGGAATTTCATTCTAATGAATGAAACTCCGATCCTATTCATTGCTGTGGCTGCATCTTGCAGCCGCTTAGTAGATAACTCCCTAATTCCCACGGTATCAGGGAGCTATCTACTAAAAGGCTGAAAGACCAATTCAGGTCTTTCAGCCAAATTTACTAACACTAAGTAAAAATGACTTGGTATTAGTAAATAATATGCCCCTACTCGCTATACCGCGAGTAGGGGCATGTCTAGTAAGCAGTGAGCAGCCTGTGGCCTGTGTAATTTTACAAGCGTGGGAAAATTCCAAAGAACTTTCCCACGCTTGTAAAATGACAAAGAGCACTCTGATTGGCTTAAACCCACCAATCAGAGTGTTCTTAGGCTAATTGCAGGGCGGGGCAAGGCTTTATAAGCCTTGCCCCGCCCTGCAGAGCTCAGTCTGCGCGGAGCCCTCCATGGGTGAAGATGGATTATTTTTTTGTGCGCTCGGGTTTTTTCTTTTTCGTCAGGTTTTATTTTTTGCGCTCGGGTTTTTTATTTTATTTTTAGTTCAGCGGCTATCATGGTTTTTTATTTGCCCTTTTTTGGGGCTGAAAAATGAAGATTTTAGAAAAAAGAAGACGTCGAATGGTAAGTTTAATTTTACTTTACAGGTTAGCAATTTTATTCCCCCCCTCACTATTTTTTAGGGTGAGGGGGGTAGGTAGGGGCATTTTTTATTTGGGTGGGGGGTGGGTGACTAGGGGCTTGGGGACCCCTAGTCACCTTGATGGGGGGGGGGGGAATTTACTTAGTGCCCCCCACCCGCCGCCCAGGGGTGGGGGCCGGGGGAGGGGAGGACAGTAGGTCCCCCCCCTTATTACTATTATGGCCCCCACCCGCCGCCCAGGGGTGGGGGCCGGGGGGGGCAGTAGGTCCCCCCCTCCCCTTATTACTTTGATGGCCCCCACCCGCCGCCCAGGGGTGGGGGCCGGGGGGAGGACAGTAGGTCCCCCCCCCCCCTTATTACTATTATGGCCCCCACCCGCCGCCCAGGGGTGGGGGCCGGGGGGGAGGACAGTAGGTCCCCCCCCCCTTATTACTATGATGGCCCCCACCCGCCGCCCAGGGGTGGGGGCCGGGGGGGAGGACAGTAGGTCCCCCCCTCCCTTTATTACCATTATGGCCCCCACCCGCCGCCAGGGGTGGGGGCCGGGGGGGAGGGCAGTAGGTCCCCCCCCCCCTTTATTACCATTATGGCCGCCGCCCAGGGGTGGGGGCTGGGGGGGGGGAGGACAGTAGGTCCCCCCCCCTTCTTATTACCCTTATGGCCCCCACCCGCCGGCCAGGGGTGGGGGCCGGGGGGGAGGACAGTAGGTCCCCCCTCATTCCCATTATGGCCGCCGCCCAGGGGTGGGGGCCGGCGGGGGAGGACAGTAGGTCCCCCGTCCCCCCACCCCCCTTATTACCCTGTTTGTTTGTTTTTACAGTGAGCAGCCACAGGCTGCTCACTGTTTAGTGGACATGCCCCTACTCGCGATATAGCGAGTAGGGGCATTGGGGAGATTTTAATATTGACCCCCATAGAGTGAGGAGGGGACCTGGGGGGCTTATGAAGTGGTGGGGAGCTCTGCTCCCTGCCGCTTCTATAGTTACATATTACAAGGAGGGAGCTGCACGCCGGTAGCTCCCTCCTTGTAATAAACCGAACAAACAAACAAACACTGATACACAGTGTTAGTTTGTTCATCTGATTTTTTCTATTCATCCATTCGTCTGTCTGATGAATGAATGAATGAATAGGTGAAATTCCCGTTCGCATGTCCAGGTGTTTCACTGGGCATGTGCGGGAATCTCACAGTCTGTGTAGTGTGGGTAGATGACGTGTCCCACAGGGACTTCACCTACCCACACAAAGATGGCGGCGCCCTGAATATAGATCGGGGCAGAAAATAAAGAATAAAAAATAGGTAATGTGGGGGGCTTAGGGGCATTTGGGGGTAACTAGGGGGTCGATTGGATGTAGTTGAGGCGGGAGGGGGGTTAAAAAAAAAAACGGAATTCGGCATGACAGTGCCGCTTTAATTACACATGTAGGCCTTTTTTTTTTATCATGCTTTGTTTTGCAACAAAGACTATGACAACTCTGAGAACAGACAAAAGCTTAGAGAAAATCACCGCTCAAGTCTCAAAATAATTATTGCTCACTTGTGCCATTACAGAGAGAACCGGTTTTGTCATACTATTGTTTTCTCATGGACCTTAAATCTTAAATAGATGAAATCTAAAAGGCCAGAATACAAAAAAGGATCAGTAAAGTTGAAATACTATTAGAGAGATTGAGTACTTTAAAAGTAACTTGTATCTTATTCAAACATCCTTGATGTAACAGATTCTTCATCATGGAAATAGATCAGTTTAGCCATAAAATGTGCTTTATAGGAAGACTATAGCGTTAGGAATACAAATGTGTATTTCTAACACTATAGTGCCCTGGTAGTCATTTAGGTCCCCAGCCCCCACTTGTAGGGCGTAAAAAGGGTCTTTTACTTACATTTTCCCCTTGCAGTACTGATCTCTCCTCTGCAGTCCCTCCTCCCTTTTCTGAGATCCTTGAGATCGATGATCTCAGCCAATCAATGCTTTCTCACAGGAAAGCAATGTTAGGCTAGTACATGTGCATGGCAAACCGCCACACTGAGTAAATCAGATTGTAATTACTGTAATTATCTATGACTATTGTACATGGCAGCATTTGGTTTACCACTCTTTATTAAGGTTGTATTTATTTTGTGAGCATTGGACAAGAGACTATAGGTCACATAGCAAGAAGACATTTTTCTATGGCTTTCTTTTTTCCTGTCCTATGTGCTGTGAGGGGACAGAGCTAACCTAATTGCATATATAACTATGGATAATATCCAGGAAAAAAAAATGACCGTAAGTATGTATACATTTTACTTGGTAAATAAGCAGTTTATGTTCATGAAGTTCTAACCATTAATTTCTTTATGTATGAAGTAAACCTCATTGCTGGACTCATACTTTATCATGCATACTGCTTTGTGTTTTGATGAAGTTGGACAAGTAATGGATCGCTTTAGTCAGTGTAAATTATATATGTACATTTTGAAAGCTGTAGAAAATTTCTTAATGTCATTATTATTATTATTATTATTAAATGGTAACAATGACTTACATTTCTTTCCCTTTCTGTCTAGTCCCCAAAGCCCCAGAGATTGATCTAACAGACTGCATTGTGGCTGATAATTGTGTGTCAGTTGCGTGGCGGATGCCTGACGAGGATAACAAGATTGATCACTATGTGATGGAATACAGGAAAACACACTACGATGGCCTTCCTAGAGTTAAAGACGAGAGGTGCTGGGAACAGATCGATCATATAAAAGGCACTGAGTACACTCTATCTGGTAAGTGTTCTAGAACTGTTGCATCTAGCATAGAATCTTTAAAAAATAAAATAAAAAAATAATAATAATAATTTTATCCCAATATGAAAATGTGAGATTCAAAGGAACACTCCAAGCGCCATATCAGATCACGCTAATGTGCCAGAGGTGCACTGGTGCCCCCTGTTTTAGAACAGCAGGAATTTGTTACCTCTCCTAGGGTACGCCCTGCAGTAAAGTGCTTAGCTCATTGGGTAAGAGATATCGGCCTTTAACTCCTTAAGGACACACAACATGTGTGACATGTCATGATTCCCTTTTATTCCAGAAGTTTGGTCCTTAAGGGGTTAAACCCCTCAAGGGAAGACGCGCCCAGACACTCCTGCAAAGTAATGTCCTTTCTACTAGCGTTCATCAGAATATGACTCCTTAGTGAGTGCACTACATGGCAGCAGATACCCTTTTCTCCCTTTTCTCCCCTTTCTTTTTTTTTTTTTCTGGAGCCATTTGTTCTATGGTGAAAGTAAAATAGTAGAAATCACTGTAAACACAGTGGTGAGTAAAATTGTGGTAATTGTTTTGTCCTATTTGGCTTCATTTAATTCAATTCTATTTTTTGCGTCTTTCACATTTTATATATATATTTCAGTTTTTTTTTATATTTATGTGTAGGTTTAAAGTTTGATTCCAAGTACATGAACTTCAGAGTAAGAGCCTGCAACAAAGCTGTAGCTGGGGAATATTCAGACCCCGTTACGTTGGAGACCAAAGGTATTGTGAAATCCAGAACAAATTTACATATGCTCCAGTGATATTTCACATCTGGAAAGTACATTTTTTGACACTTCACTTCACAACAAATTCCAAAATTGTTCCCATTACATAGTAACATATAGCTACATAGTTCAGTTTAAATTCATATTAGAAACATTATTTAGAAACTAATCGTATATCTTTCCTAACTACTCCAGTGGGGTAGTGAATTGACCTGTGCAGCGGCATTACCTGTATAACATTGAAAATTTGTGTCCCCTCAACATAACTCAACACACAGCCATTAATGTCTAAACTGTTGGCATCAAAAGTGAGTACACCCCTTGGTGGAAATGTCCAAATTGGGCCCAAAGTGTCAATATTTTGTGTGGCCACCATTATTTTCCAGCACTGCCTTAACCCTCATGGGAATGGAGTTCACCAGAGCTTCACAGGTTGCCACTGGAGTCCTCTTCCACTCCTCCATAATGACATCACAGAGCTGGTGGATGTTAGAGACCTTGTGCTCCCCCACAGATGCTTAATAGGGTTTAGGTCTGGAGACATGCTTGGCCAGTACATCACCTTTACATTCAGCTTCTTTAGCAAGGCAGTGGTCGTCTTGGAGGTGTGTTTGGGGTCGTTATCATGTTGGAATACTGCCCTGTGGCCCATGCTCATGCTCTGCTTCAGTGTGTCACAGTACATGTTGGCATTCATGGTCCCCTCAATGAACTGTAGCTCCCCAGTGCCGGCAGCACTCATGCAGGCCCAGGCCATGACACACTCATCATCGTTAGAGGCTTCCTTCTGGGCTGACAGCCATGCAGACCAATTTGATGCATTGTGCAGCATATGGTCTGGGCACTGACCATCTGACCTCCCACCCCTTCAACTTCTGCAGCAATGCTGGCAGCACTCATACGTCTATTTCCCAAAGACAACCTCTGGATATGTTACTGAGCACGTGCACTCAACTTCTTTGGTCGACCATGGTGAGGCCTGTTCGGAGTGAAACCTGTACTGTGAAACCGCTGTATGATTTTGCCCACCGTGCTGCAGCTCAGTTTCAGGGTCTTGGCAATCTTCCTATAGCCTAGGCCATTTTTATGTAAAGCAACAATTTTGTTCTCTCAGATCCTCAGAGAGTTCTTTGCCATGAGGTGCCATGTTGAACTTCCAGTGACCAGTGTGAGAGTGATAACACCAAATTTAACACACCTGCTCCCCATTCACGCCTGAGACCTTGTAACACTGAGTCACATGACACTGGGGAGGGAAAATGGCCAATTGTGTCCAGTTTGGACATTTTCACTTAGGGGTGTAATCACTTTTGATGCCAACAGTTAAGACATTAATGGCTGTGTGTTTAGTTATTTTGAGGGGACAGCAAATTTACACTGTTATACAGGCTGTACACGTACTACTTTACATTGTAGCAGAGTGTCATTTCTTCAGTGTTGTCACATGAAAAGATATAATATTTACAAAAGTGTGAGGGGTGTACTCACTTTTGTGAGATACTGTATGTGCATACATCCCAGCATTTAATTGGCAACACTATGTACAAATACACCGCTGCACTGAAATACCAACACTACATACAAGCACACCCCTGCAAATAAATGCCAGCAGCACAAACAAACAAACCCCAGTGTCAAATGATAATGTTAAATACAAATCCACCCCTACTTTCACACACACATGACATAGAAAACCATGCCTAAATTCAAACATTGCCCACAAATACAACCCTGCAAGGATGAACAAATGGTAGATACCCTCCTTAGAAAGCATCAAGGGAGTTGTATGACAAATGGGTTTCTACATCCTGGCCACTCTTGCTATAGTGGGAGAGGGGGATGTAAAATAAAATTCTTAAATCCGGGTCCACTCTACATACCTTCTGCCTCTGGATCTGTGATTAAGAGGGGATAGACCGTTAGGCTACTTTGTGGTTTTAATAGTTTTCAGTAGGATAGAGGTTTTTCCCAAACCTTTTGCCACAAAAGTCACAAGTGATGTTAAATATCCTTGCAAAGCCACATACCATAATTATAATGGGTTGTCTTAATCGAATGTATGCTATTTTGTATCTCTGGTTTCCTAAAAGAAGTATCACAATGTGTTGCCCTCTCTGAGTCTGATCATGGCACGTGTAAGCAGTTTTATTCCAGAACGTTCATAATTCTGCTCGACAATTGTGCTATATTTTAAAATGTGACAAAATCACGGACTGCTCCATTATCTCTATGGTTATGAGAAATGTATCTAGTTTAGAAAATTATTCATTGGTAGGTAAAAGTCATTAATTTGCTACCTATTAGTCTGCATGCAAAAGTTAAATAATATTGCAGATCATATTAATCAACAAATAAACCAGGGGTGCGTAAATGGTTCTTTGGCTTGTAGTTTAGATTTTCCTCAATAAAATTCTAGGCATTCCCATCTAGTTGCAGCTCAAAGTTTCACTCCCCTTAATCTAGACTTGTTTGTGCACACTGCAAAGTTATTAGTGAAGCTAAAATTTACAGGAAATCTAAGAGTATGGACAACACATTCAGGCATTTATATTGTATGAAATGTGCAAAAGTGCCATCCTAATTTTTAGAGAATCAGAATGTGACTTGGTATTGCTTCAAACCAGTTCATCTGTAGTGGAAGCCAATTTACCCTGAGGAACTGTAGTTAGGATGTGATCCAGAGTGAAGTGCAATGGTGAGGAAATGTCAAACTGTTCCCAAGTATCCATGCCGCCATGTCACTTTGTTTCAGTGAAATCAAGGCTGACGCAGATTTATTTTTTAAAAAGTACAGTTTAACAGAACTGTTGTCCTTGTCTGCACACTGAAGTGTTTTTAAATGTTTTTTTTTGTTTTACATGGGCGTTGGCTATTGACTTCATGGTAGTGTAATGTATGTAGCTTGTTTTAGGGTCATTCATTCTTTCCTTTTTAAAACATTTTTTTTTTTCCTTTTCAGCTTTGACATTTGCCTTTGACAGCATGTCATCACATCTAAACTTGAAAGTAGAAGATTCCTATATAGAGTGGGACCCAACAGGAGGAAAAAGCCAAGAGAATAAAGTTAAAGGGAAAGAGAACAAAGGCAGGTAAGAGCCATTAGATTCATTTAGATTAACTTAGAAAAACAAGATTTTTAAATGAAACTCTCTTACCATTTATATAGCACAGTATTAACACAGTCTGTGCCTTTTGGTTGCTATACTACGTCAGAAAAACCACAACTGAATAGCCACCAGGCACTCTTAACATGCTTTATGTGTAATTTGACATGCAGCAAGAACATGTTCTGCTTAATTACACACAGGAGTGCCTTTTTAACAAATCTTAAAATGTTGTCATAATCAAGTGTATATAGTTTTCAGTTTGATTTTTGTTTTCATTTTTCCATATATGCATAATAATAGTCACCACTGACTGGAATTTATAGAAATTACATTAAAAAGGCCTAAATAAAAACAGAAATCATATAATCACCATCTGTTGTCCCTGCTCAGACAAGCTGCAACAGCAGACAATTCCTCCCAAACTAGAGAGAGGCTCCACCACTCATTGTATTCTCTGTCGGCTGATCTTATCCCATAAAGCCACGTCAAGCAGTAGATTACGATTTATGTTGTTCAGCCCCGGCTGTAATCCATTCATGAAATTGGCTGCATAAACAGCCAATAAGCTTAAAAGGGCATTCATACTGCAGTTGCTGTATTTTTATTTATCCAGCCCTCTTGTTGTGAATGGAGTTGTGTGTAGTGTTCTTCCAAGCCAGTTAACATGTGTACATGTAATTGTAGCGCCAGGTCTCTGAGAGCTGGAGAGAGGAGGTAGCACATACATTGAACATTCAGTTAATACTTTGTGCTCAACAGAGCTCAGTACACTTGAGTTCCCTCCCCAAACCTGTAACTAAAATGGTGTTCTTCTTCGTTACTATCACATTTTACAGGTATATTTGGAATTGTGCTTGGAGTTGAACCTTGTGGCCACATAAAATCTCATAGAAATACTGGGTGCAGGTTTTTCACATGGGAACAATGTCTCTCTATGGGGTATTTATTTATGAACTTTGCACATCTGAGTTAATCAGACTGGGATCTAAAATAGTATCCTGGTGCTACCTGCATTTTGATTTTCAGATGCACTTATTAAGGTACTCAAAGTTTCAAGACCCCCCTATGAGGATGCTGGACCCCCATATATTGCCCCTGTATCACTTCAGAACTGTACGTATAAGCGCAAGGCTAATTGCATACTTTAGGAGTGGAATTTACATTTTCATAGCAGCAATAGTATCCCTTAATCAGGGTTAACCATGGGTTCAAAAGTCCTACTCTACTAGACAGGCCTTAAAGTGACCAGGGCTGAATTTTCACTTGCTACTGACTAGTAGGTGAGTGGAAATTTTACAAAGGATTTAACTGTTGCAGTGCTGTACACATGGCACGTTGGATGTATGCTGGACTAACTGTTGAGCATGCATGCACACTTACCACATTTCTCCATTGGCTACAAGAGGGCACATTTGCATGCCTGAGACATAATGGAATTTTACAATTGCTGCCAGATGGATAATCAGTGGACATTAGGTTTTTTGTATTTTTTTGTATTTTGTTCTAGCTTATTACCCTGGTAAATGCTGTAATAACATTTACTGGGTATAAAAGAGAAAATAATTGTCACTTCTTGGGAAATCACAGTTCCTCTTTAAGGATCCTATTACAGTTTGCAATGTCCTATTCTTTTATTTAACAGCAGGGATTATAAAGCTACTGACCCTAAGCAGAGAATTCAATGCTGGCACATGACATTTAGGGGCAAAAAGCATTGATATTGACAAAAGCAGCTAATGGTCCTTACATTTATTAACTAATGGCTGTCAATAGAAACTGGCATGCCATCCAAAGTATACTCGATGTACAACTGATTTCTCATTGACTGCATTAAAAACCACTTATCACTTTGCTTATTTTTGTTGTCTGACAGTGGCCATGTTACGTTACTGAGGAACAATATCAGGTGAAATGACGTAGCTTGATCTAGAATTAGGACTTCTCTTCTGGCTTGCCTGGAAACATTAGCATACACCTATCCTTAACACTAGTCTAACCTATGTATGTACATATACTACAAGCCTGTGTTTAGATCCCAGAAAGCATCTGTCTGGTTTTTAACATTGATCTGCACAACCTTAGTCTGAGCAGTGTTTTGACCAGGAGTTCTATTGCTCTTACTATGGACAAATTGTATTATATAAATTATTGCATTGGCTATAACCTTACAATAGGACTGTGGCTTACTGACTAAAATGAAAAGGCATGGTAGTTCACCTTTCTTCCACAAGTTTGTAAAAGATCACAAAAGGATTTGTGAACTGCATCTGCCCCCTAAAAATTGGTAAAATAAAATGTGCGTATGAAAAGCTATTCCAAGTTTTAAACTACAATGTTTATTAAGTTGCACTTAGTACACGTTACCCAGTTTCAAAGATTTAACACTCCGTCTCATTGTGACAGTATTTAGAACTTCAGGACCCTTTATTAAGCAGAGGCACTGCTAACATTATCCTAGATTCCTAGCCCGTTCGTTGTTTGAGAACTTAAATTAATTAAAGTAACCTTTTTATGTAGGTGATGATGAGTGCGTCATGCTGTTAATGGGTTTTAAGTCTGGACACAGAGTTCAGAATTTTTAAACCTGCACAGAGCTTAGTTGTAGCTTCTCTATAAGCTTATAAGCCGTAGAAATTTCATGCGCTTTAATTTGCTACTTAGATTAAAAAAAACAAAAAAAAAAACCTCAGACGCTTTTTGCTATCTGCTACAGGCTGCTAATGATTTTTGTATGCAAGTATTGGAATGAACTGGTTTTCATGTTTGTACTGCTCATTTATGGAATAACATGTTGTAATCCATTATTATTAGCATTGCTATTTTATTTTAATCTAAATATGAAAACTTGGGTGAAAATTGCTCTAATGCGCTTCATAAATAACAAATATAAATGGATAGAAGAAAGGATTTAAAGTTTATCGTTTCTATTCTTACACAATGCAATGCTGTTTCCATAAATGAACATGAATAAACAGGTCAGTAAAGGATCGGCAATGAAGATGTCTCCTTCTCTCTGGTTCAAAGTGAAGCTGTCACTCACTGAGTGTGCGGGAAGATGCAATAGAGCATAAAATGTATGAATTTAGCAAAGTTCCTTTTCATAACATGCTTCCAATTCATCTGATGTAAATAGCTGATTCATGTTCTACTTGCTTTTGCCCAAACATGATTTGAGTGTCAGATAGACCTGCATTGAAAATAACTTATTTATTTATTTATTTATTTTAAAGAATTCCTCCAGCATTTATTTTTTTCCCCTAAAAGCTTTCTTTCTTAGCTTGGCTTGTATCTTCTTTTTCCATGCTTTCATATGCAACCCTTTTTGTTGGTAAGTAAGATCTGCCTTTACTTTATTTCAGTGCTGTTTCCAAGCACGCAACTTTGAATGTACTTGCTATATATATATATATATATATATATATTTGTTTTTTTGCTTGTTGCTGCTCCCTGTGTGCTGTTTTGAAATCTGTCTGTGTGATCTTTTTCAGTGGTGTAACAACCTATTTACTTTAAAAACAGAATGGAAGGCACTGAACAGCTTTTATTTCAGATTTGTTTTAATATGTAATGGTATTCTGCAAGGAATCCAAGGCCACAAATTACATTACCATCAGAATCATCAAATAGAACCTTGTAGTAGGTGGTAAAATCACACCTTTAGAGTTATTTGTTGGTCACCATCAAAAGAATCAAATATAAGGTAGCCATTTTTAATTTTTTAAGTGAGTAGAAGGAATCGCTTATCAGGGCAGCAATAAGGTAGAAAGACCAGGTAAAACATGAGGCAGTTTACTCCAAAATGTAGCTTTGATTAGCAGGAATAAATGCTTCTTAATGAAGGGGTGCTATATGTTTAACCGCTTAATTACAAGCCTGGAATGGATGTTACATTTCATGTGCTCATACTGTAATACATCTCTGCCAGAAATAGTTATTTGGGAGGAGACCATTTGTTTAGGTAATGTTGTTTATTTGTTTCTGGTTTACAAGCGGGAAGGGAACACCCAACTTGACACACACCCAACTTTAAAGTTTAAAAAACACCCTCAAATGTTTTTCATGTATTTGGCACTGAGCAGTGTTTGCGTGTTTGAATGTAAGCATCTTTTTGTATGAAGTGTGTGTTTGTTTGTAGTGTTGGCATTTGAATGCAGGCGTGCATTTGTGTGTAATGTGGGCAAAGTGCTGAGATGTATGCACATATACACACAGTGATACACATGCAGATACACTGACAAACATACAGATAGACAGACACTGACACACATGCAGCTACACAGATACACACACTGACACAGATACACACATACAGATACAAACACTGACAAACCTACAAATACACAGATACAGACACACACATACAGATACACCGACATACACATACAGATTAACCTATACAGACATACACATATACAGACACACACACATACAGATCACAGACACAGATACACACATACAGACACACAGGTATAAGTGTGTGTTTGTATTGTATGTAATGTGTGTGTTTTTTCTGTAGTGTTTGTAGTGTTTGATAAGTACTAAGGGGGGTGAGGATGAGCAGTTTGGGTTTATTCCCCCCTCACGGCCTCTTACCTGTGGCCAAGAAGGGGGACACACTAGATTCCCTAGTACTAGTATTGAACGGACCACCACAATTAGTTATTTAAATGTATCCCTACGAACTATCAAAATAACTCCATCTTGATCAATTCATTGAGATTTATTTTTAATCTTTATTAAATACAAAAATACAGGCATTTAAGGTACAAATCACAGTTCAATTAGATACGCATATACAAAAGTTAAAGCTGTTTTACAGTGACCAAAACATTTTTAAAGCTCGCCAGCAAACAAAAGCTTTACTTTAAAACTTACTTTATATATAGCTTAATCATATCTCCAATGTACATCGTCCACAATTGCCCTAAAAAAAACCTTGACAATGCGTTTTCACTTTAAGCATTGTATAATGCATTTATTCCTACTAATTACTGTTTTTTTTAATTGGAGCAATTTACAGATAGTAACTAAACGGAGACTATTTCACCTAAGTAAATTATATAGTGGTATGACCTGTGGAGCAATTCCTCCCTGCTAATACATTCCTACCGCTCACACTTTTCCCATAAACTATTCGGTTCCTATGGATGCCTTAGCTTTCTCTTAAGGGAAGGTTTAATTTATTAATGAGAACAAACGTGTAAACCTTTTCCAAGCATTTTATCTGGCTGTCTCATTGGCAGACACAAATGTGAATTCACAATATATTTACATCATTATTATAATCTATATATTCCTTTTAAATAGGGTTCTTAGATATGTTACAAAATGTTGGATTTGGTAAACCTTCAAGGCCACTTTATACATTCTTAAGATGCACTTAGATTTAATATTTATTATTTCATTGGGAATGGTTATGGTTTATTTTAGATACTTTCCAGATGCTTGGTAAAATAAGATGAGACCATGTTAAACGAAAAATGTTGCTCTGCTTCCATTTTCTTTGTAAATAATTTCCAAATGGTTATTTTCCAAGTTGGCATATATGTAAAACTAGGCAATTCTTTAAAGGGATACTCTAATCAAAATAATATGATAGGCTCACCTCCAGTGGCAGTGGAGTGCTTGGCTGTAGGTGCTTGGATGTGTTTTGTCATACTGATTGAAAACATTCTAACACTAACCATGAGACTCCACCCACAGACCTTTTGCAGTATAACCATACAATGCGTTGTGATTAAAGTGCCCCTGTAGAAAGTAATAAAAAAATGCAGAAATAATACTTTGAGATGTTCAAACTCACCTTTACTGATAATATATTCACGTATAGTAATCCATTGTAGAGATCAACAATATAAATAGGTTGTTACTGTTAAGATAACCATTCTAGAGATCTGTTGTGTCTCTTTAAATCAAATATTCAACATAACAGAGAAGTGTGTCCTCATTAAATGCTTCTTGGACAGAATACGTTGTGGATATGTATTACTATTGAACCTATGTGTTTCCAAGACGGATTATGTGTTGTCCTATTATATAAGCCCCATCTGGCCTTTGTCCTTCCCTATGTGAGCAGTCTTGCTTAAATATTAACGAATAATAAACTCCTGTAAATTGTCTTCAGCTGAATGAATACACATTCCATAAGTATGTATCATTGGAATTTCAATTAGCACATTGCTTACATTTTCTCTCTGCCTTGCAGAAGTGGTACCCCATCCCCAAAAAGAACATCTGTTACGGCTAGACCTGCTATGATGAGAGGAAGTAGAGATCGATTCACTGGAGAGTCTTACACAGTGTTGGGTAAGGTTCTATTTGGAAGTTCATGCAGCTCTGTAATGTCACCACCAGTTTTGGTTGTTTAATATATTCTTAAGGGAACACTATAGGCATCATAACAACTTTTGACTTAATTAAGCAGTTTGGGTGTATAGATCATGCCTCTGCATTCTCACTGCTCAATTCTCTGCCGTTTAGGAGTTAAATAACTTTTGTTTCAGTTTATGCAGTCCTCACGCAGCCTGCACGAAAAAAAAAAATCAGTCATAACTTGATTTAGAAGATTTGATCTATCGCTCTATAACTTGAACTTTAATCACTAACAGTAGACTCGTGCTAAGAGGCTATTAACAGAGCAGCAGTTAAGAAATTAAACATAATGTGCAATAAAAGGAAGTTTAAATATTAGATCTCTCTTTATAGGGGGAGTGTTTAGGAAGGCTGTGTAAGTCACATGCAGGAAGGTGTGACTGTCATTCATTGACTGAGAGCACCCATCTTACACTCTCAATCAAGGAATGATATGAATATAGCTTTCTGCAGAAAGGAGGAGACCAGGAGCCTGGTGGGGACCCATATTAGAGGGCAAGTTGTTGCAAAGTGGTTTGCCCTGCTAGCCATAATGCTGACAAAGCATCAGGGGAGATGTAGTTCATAACATCTGGAGTGCTGAAGGTTGCCTACCCTTGGCCTATAGTGACACTCCAGACTTCTATAGCATTACAGCTTACTGTAGTTATTTTTGTGTGCGTGTGTCCTTTTTTTCATTTTACAACAAGCGCAGATTTCAATAGAAATTCGCACTTTTAGAAATGAACCTTGTTACACTGGACAACCAGTCCTGCTACTTCCTGGTTGTTTAGCTCAATGATGTTAAACACATTCGGCAAGTAATTGCCCAGACCACTTGTTTTGCAAAGACTTCTTATTCAGCTGCTTTGGGGAGTCTGGAATTTTATGGCAAGACAGGAGGCATATTTGCTAAGGGTGGACCCCTTTTTGCCTCTATACAGGGTAACCCCCTGTATAATTACACAGGTACATACCTGTTATTGATTTTGGACATTATATTGTCCTTTTCTCTCTGGGTGAACCCCACTTTTTTACAGGATAATTGTTTCCTGCATTTTACATACTGTCTAAGTCCACCGCCTCATTGTAAATTGTTTGTCTGCATATAACAAAAAAACCCAAAACAAAATATTATAAATAAAAATATAAATAAATTTAAATACTATAGTGGTGACCCCACTGTTACTGACATTATGTCGGATTTGCCAGAACCAGCAGTCTCTGCTGAACTTAAGGCTTGGCTATTCAATGCCATTACCGAATCCATACCCAAAGCTCTAACGGCTTTCCGCGAGCAGCCAGTCCCAGCCCCTACGGCGACCATTACCCAGCTGTCAGACTCCGAGGATTCTCACTGTTCAGAAGGTGACGAAGCTCCTCGCAAACGCCCTTGGAAGGGCGATAGCGCTACCGCCGGTAAAGGCAAAGCGCCTGCCAAAAACCCTAGAGTTTCCTATTCTAAACCCAGGGAGGTTGTCTCCCAACATGATTTTTACCCAATTGAGGGTTAAACTTCTAATTATAATCTTCAGGTGGTAGATGAATACTACGCAGAACATTCGGATAATGATGCTCCACCTCCCGAGACCTTTACCCTTCTGATTTAGCAAATAATGAGTCCTCCCTCATACCTCAAGAGGAATTCCATGGGGGGCGGGGCCGGGCCGCCGAGCTGAGCGGTCGCAGGACAGCTCAGCTCCTGCAAACAGGGCCACAAATAGCCTAAAAATCGCACTTTTGGTGAGAAATTCCGGCAATCCCCTGCGACCCTCGATGTACCCGGGCTGCCCGAGCCGAGGAGAGGCTTGCTCTCGCAGTTTTAGTCCCTCGGAGGATGGGGCCCGCTGCACCAGGCGGGACCTATACTGGCGGTGAGTGAAGCGGACGGCCGCCGCAACGCTATCCCGCCCGACGGAGCCCGACACGCATGAAGAACCTACGGACCCGGTCCCTGCTCCCCCCGAAAGTAACCCATGAGAGGGTTAATATAAAGAAACCTGCTACCACTTATGTCTCCCTACTTAATGCATGGTATATGGGTGTCTATGTTAAAGAGTTGCTGTCACTAGCTAGCCTAACGTGATCTTACATATTAGCATGTCTTTAATTTGATGCATAGATTATACATCTCACCTTATCATTTGTTATGCATTTACATCTCATAACTCTCGTGACATGTTAAAAAAAGATTAAGCCTATTTATAATGTGCAAACTAATCACACATATCCAACTTGAACGTATGCATGTCCTATTCAGCTTGTCTGGCAACTTGTAACTATTATAACGTGTGAGAAGCCTCAACAGGTCTATAACCTACGCAAACCCGCACGCACACTTGTCCCCCTCATCTTACCACCCTATTCTTTAAATCTGTGACATGTGAGGGAATATAAGCCTGTTTATAATATGTTTTCCTTGAACAACCTAAAAAAATAAAAAATGAGGCACTAATATATCGGAAATGTCAATCACTTTTAACGCTGTAATAACCCTATATTGTTTACCACCCGTACATTTCCCGTTCTTTATTCTGTACCCATCTCGCATGCCTTAATAAAAGAAAGATTTACAAAAAAAAAAAAAAAAAGAGGAATTCCATTTGGAATCTGACCTAACATCTGAAAACCCTAACTTAAAAGATGATACCTTACTTGACACCTCTGGCCGCCCTTTATTTGACCCCAGATGCATCAGGCACCCTAGATCTGCCGAATGGACACCCCCAGACCACATTGCCAAATACTGTAGAATACGACTCCGTCGGCCCTTGGAAAAAGAGGTGAGAGCCAAATTGAGGGCAGAATGCCCACGTCCCATTATCCCGGACAAGGTGGCCAGTACACCTGAATTCGACCCCTTCCTTGTTACCTTTCTGGCCATGTCAGGGAAAGACCCCCATAAGGGTCTAGAACAGGGTCTGAAAGCCACTCAAGATAAGTTGTGTAATTATATAGGGGGTTACCCTGTATAGAGGCAAAAAGGGGTTCACCCTAAGACAAATTAGATTATTCGGTCACTAAAAGTTAGAATAATCCCGAATTGGACAGCCAGAGCAAGTATGGGCGGGGATAGAAGGGGTGGACTTTCAAAGGAGAGACCTGCGACTTTTGCATGCTTTTTTATGTATAACGCTAATGAAAGAAAAATGCATAATTAAATACATGCATTCTTTTGTTGGGGGTATATCTACTAAATAGTAGTTTTTAACTTTTTTGTATTTGGGCAGTGGAATGCCCCTTTAATGATATGCACTATACCTGCTTATTGCTATTGCCATTTGGAATGGTGTCATTTTTTTAATTATATTTATTAATTCGTTAATTTTAAAATGCAAAAAAGTGTGTGGCTGATGTTTTAACTAGTGTGTGTCTTTATATATGTAATTATGTAATGTAATTCTTCATTTTAATTTACTATGTATTTAAGATCCCATTTGTCCATTGTCAAAAGTACTACAGATGCATTTGTAACGTGAAAAAAATTGCTACATGCATGTTATGTACAATTTTTACCTTTGTAACTAGAATTTGTGTTTTGTTTCAACAGGGGACACAACAGTTGAAAGTGGGCAACATTACTGGGAAGTAAAAGCTCAAAAAGACTGCAAATCCTACAGTGTAGGCATCTCGTACAAATCCATTGGCAAGTTTGACCAACTAGGAAAAACGAACACCAGTTGGTGCTTACATGTCAACAATTGGTTACAGGCAGCATTTGCTGCAAAACACAATAACAAGGCCAAAGCTTTGGAGATGCCTGTTCCTGACAGGATAGGTATATACTGCGATTTCGATGGAGGTAAGGATTGATTTATTGTCCGGTGACTCATAATTTTGTGTGTGTGTGTAAAAGAGAGACTGGGTTATTAAGCATATTTGGTGATTTTATACATATAATATTCTTGCCGAATCATGAATGGCCAATGTGTGTGTTATAGAGACAAATGACTGGCTATTTTGTGTGCTAGTTTGAGGTGTATGGTGTTAGTTGTGTGTAAGTGTGTTTGAGGCAAATGGCAGCATTATTAAGCAATACTTTAAAAACATAATTTGAAAAATAGTAGTTTGCATTATGTTGGTATGTCTTGGCGTGAGACCTTTTTCAGACCTGGCTGGTAGCTTACAACCTGAAATGTTGAGCCCTGCTGTATATGATGTTGGTATATTTTCATGGTCACAGATTTTAAAGTTGTTTAAATAAATCGCTATTAACCTTTTTACACACCTCCCTTATCTATTATTTTCTTAATTATTTTTTTCATCATAACAATTTGATAACATAACTGTTTTTGTTTTCTTTTGCAGGTCAACTGTCATTTTATAATGCAAATACAAAACAGTTACTGTACAGCTTTAAATCAAAGTTCACACAGCCAATTGTCCCAGGATTTATGGTTAGTATAAAATGTATTTTTTTTTTTATTTATTTTTTTTTCTAAATTGCAATCTGGCTTCTAAAGGCTTTATGTCAGCCATTGTCATTGTCAGCTCTATCTTCAGTGCTGGTAAATGAATAATGCATTCAGTTTTGGTGTAGGACCCTTAATAAACATATTGCTATTGTGGCCCTGACCAACTTTACTTCAAGAATTTCCTCGGGGGGAAAAGAAAATTGGTTGCAGATTAAAGTCTGCAAAATAAAAAAATACCTTATAGTAGAAAGATATAAAGGAATTTTGAAATCTGTACATATAACACATACAGTGAGACCTCGGTTTACAAATTTAATGCGTTCTCCGGGACGTTTCTTATTGTGAAAAATTTGTAAACGGAAACGCGGTTTCCCATGGGAATGCATTGAAAACCAATTAATCCGTTCTGTAGATCAGGAACAAAAGTCAAAATGAACTGGCATGGGGGGGCGGAGCTAGCAGCGCAACGAAGAAGCCGCCATTTCGGTCAGCTCCGGGCATACAGGGCCTTTCAGAGCGGCCCACGCACAACCGATGGCCCATCAGCTGAAAAGACCGACCGGTACTTACCCCCGACACCCGACGGAACCGGCAGATGCCTTTCGTACAAAAATCGGGCACAAAACGCCGCGTCAAGGGCCCTGGGGCCTACCGCACACGCGACCTGACTCTCCCAAGGGACATAACATCGTGGCTCGGGACGGACCCCTGCTACATAGAAGAGGACTTCTACACCCCAGAAGAAATGGGACGGAGATCCCTCAAACAAGCCTCGGGCACCTCCATACCGCACAAAGACATTGGCAGCATGCCACAGTCCCCTCCACCGCCGCGGACCCGCAACACAAAGCCAGCCTCACCCGGGCGGTCGGAAGATGGCGACTCCATGCATAACGGAGCCACAGCAGACACCGACAGCTCGCACACACAGACTGCCGAGGACTCAAACCCAGCCTCCAAGAAGGACATCCAGCTAATGCTGATCAGCCTGCAAACCAACTTACAATCCATGTGGCAAGCGGATTTGAAAGGGCTAGCAGCGGAGGTACAGGCACTATCAGCTCGCACACAGACGGCGGAACAAGAGGTGAGAGACCTACGCCATGATCTCACCGCCCTTAAAGATACAGTCGCCCAAATCCAAACAGCACAAGCCAACGTTAACCGACAAATCAATGTCCTAGACGACAGAGGCAGGAGGAAAAATATAAAAATCCGGGGAGTGTCTGAAGCGGTACCTTTGGAGGAATTACCTCATTTTGTAAGGCGACTGGTGGCTTCTCTTCTTCACACTAAGCAGGCGAAACAGTTTACCTTCGACGGCGTATACCGCATCGCCAAACCTCGACAAGCACCACAGACAGCCCCACGCGACATTATACTGAGATGTCAGTCGCTAACAGACAAAATAGCCCTAATGGCAGCTATTAAGGGGAAACCATCATACGCCTTTGAAACACACCAAATCAACTTTTTCTAAGACCTGAGCAGGGACACTCTACTATGGCGCAAGAGCATGCAAACAATTACGTCCGCACTGCAAACAGCAGGCCTCCCGTATAGATGGGCGACCCCCAGAGCGCTATGGGTGACTAAGGGCGAAGACCACTTCAAACTCACTAATCCAGGAGAAGGCCCTGCTCTGATGACAACACTGGGACTGGCATCATCATCGTCCAAAGACCAACCTGGACCTATAACTTAAATCTAATGTGACTATATGCTGCAAACTATACTAACATTTAATTCATATTATGTTTATCGTTTTACTGTTTTACTATGTTATCCTTAAACCTCCCGACTCACACACAATCATATCGCCTAGACACGGCTAGAAGAGACACACGATAGAGTTACAAAGGAGGCCCCGCACCCGAAAGGCGAACACCCTCCCCCCCCCCCTTAATGCCCAGGGGCTAGAGGGCATAATACAAGCACGGAACACCCACTCAAACTGACAACTCACTCAAGGGGCACTACACTGCCCACGTATGCACCTAATCTAGGCTCCAAGAGACGGGCTCCGCACCTACAATAGCCTAACATAGACCACTAATAAGACCCCACTACCCACACCATCGCTGCGCCAAACTTCATTCATATCAAGCAAGGGTTGGGGATATAGCAAGCCAAACCCCATGCCTATGCCGACTCAAATCTAAACACCCCAAGGGGTGGACAAAACCCTGCAACCACCCTCACCGTAGACATGATAACACCACCGTTATGACCACTAACCCTCTATAACAAAATGTGCAAACTATGCTTTAGCCTAACCTAAGAATTTACAATACTTAAGAGAATATCATTCATGTTGTTGTGGCTCTTATATGACTGCTTGTATCTATTTCAATGCACCAAAAATAAAGAATTTAAAAAAAAAAAAAAAAAAAAAAAAATTAACTGGCATGGAAACCAACCCACAATGTAGAACACACAATAAAAGGCATGCAAAGACGGAGCTCAGCTCCCTACCGTTCCACAGCTTGAGAAATGCACCAAAAAGTCCCAAGAACTGCAAACAATTTTCAGAATGGCTCCAAAACTCGATGCAAAAGCCGCTCCAACACCTCCACACTCGACACCACATGCTACCCACAGGCTTCAGCATGCAGGGGGCGGTGCTATAAACCTCCCAGGTGCAATGCATCCTGGGGAAACTTGCTTTGTATTGCATACATTTTTTGTAAACCGAGGCATTATTTTCAATGGATTTTCATTTGTAAACCGAAAATTATGTTAACCGAGGCATTTGTAAACCGAGGTCCCACTGTATTGTAATCAAGGAGAAAGATGAGAGGCTACCATGAGGCCTACAGCAATACTGAAGTGGAACTGTAGACACTCACAGGTTAGGTGCACTGTGTAGGGAAGGGATTATGTTTATGCTATGTGTTCAACTTTTATGCCTCGTATTTTTTGTGGAGTTTCATAATGCACTGTAGAGCAAAACACGCCAGCACTGAGATGTCAACTGTTGTCTGATACATTTCCAACAAGTGACGGGTGTAGGCTGGACATCCCGGTCAGTAAAAACAGGGCAGTGGAAATTCCAATTAGTTCTAAAATTGCATACCATAAATGCAATCATCTTGATTTTTTGCATTTTTAGGATTTATAAAATAATTTTAGGCCATAGTAATCAAACTTCTTTTCAAACAAAGTAATTTTTCATTAGCATAGCAGTGTGCTTGGTATACCTCCTTACTTGCATGTGACGCTCTAAATAGGTGGGCAAAATGTTTTGCCAAGTTAAAAAGACGGTCATGAAATAGTGAGAAGTGAGACACACCCTCTCAATTGAAATGGCCCATGTTTTCAGGATATGAAACTGGTCAAGGCTGTCTCATTTTGCTATCATTTCCATTACTCGAAATAGTCCTACTCTGTCCATAATGGACACAATTCAAATTCAATATTTCACCAATAGACATTCGGTAATTTTCTTTTGACAATTGGAATCCATATTGGTTAACATGGAATTGGTTAGGGGTTCTGATGAAAGTTGCCACAGATGCACAGGGCTGTTTAATTGAGGGTCATGTATGATTTTGTGCAACACTGCTTTTTATCAGTAAGCTGGGTTATGGTTGTAACGGATCGCCTGGCACCCCGACTGAGTACCTCCGTTAATGGATGCTCCTAGTGCTTCCTGAGGACTCCAAGCACTCTGGCAGACACCACAATCACCGAATCCGAGAAACCTTTTAAATTCTCCCAAGCATATGAATGCTGTAGACCATTGAATAGGAACCATACGAATAGGCTTGTACTCCTAGCAGTCAACTGGAACAGCATGCAATAAATCCTTCCCCCCAATAATGAGACAACACATCACTTTGAGGGTAAAACAGGAACTCTGGACTGGCTCATCCAGCCTGGCTTTTATTTCCAACTCACACATACAGGCCACACCCAGGGGGAGGCATAAAAGAACCAATGACATAGATGTTACCTCCCACACATCCCCTCCCCTTAGTGTGACACATAATCCCATTATGCATACAGTGTAAAATATACTTTTACACAACTTTCATAACTTTAAAACCATACATCACATTCACATAAAAATACATATCCACAATCAATCCATTCAGGGGAACAACATATTAAAAAATGGCATGAATCCGACCAGGGGTTCAAAAGTTACTAAAAGTATCTTTTGTTCCTTTCTGGCTGGCAGAAAAACATCCCCACAATGCACCCTGGTTTCCTCCCTTCTGCCCTGGAGTTAATTGGAGAAGTAATCCAATTACCCAGGACTAAAGGCAGACTCCATTAACCACATGGTTGCAAAACAACATAAAACACTTTAAAATACATAAAGTCACATTTACACATAACACACAGACATTTCACCTATCCCCAGATAGCTGGGATCTGCACGCACCAAACTACCGAATAGCGCGCAGATCCTACTCACACAGTACAATTGCCATGGAGCTAAAGTCTTTCCCATAGTCTTTCATTATATGAATAGGCTCCATGGTATGGCTATCTGGGGTATCACATTCCCATAAAGTCTGGTCCATAGTCCAAAGGCAAGAGGCGGGCAATCAGCCCCCTCCAAGGACACGTGGCGAGGTCGGTTTCGCCACACTTCTCCCCTTTACCCCCCAGACTAACAGGGTACTTGACCTCCTGCCGGTCAGTGCCCTTGTTAGTCCAGCAGCCCACCCACAAGACAGAAACAGCAGAGCAGCCCACCCACAATAAACAGTTACTACACCTGGGTGAGGGAAAATCTTGTCCAGGTTCAGGTGCCTCACCACGGCTGTGTGGGGGACTGGTAGGCTGCCCTGGTAGGTTGCTGAGGGGGCAGAGACCAGCGGTACTCTGTCCTGTTGCCAGCACTACCACGGGAGTAGTCTGGTTGGAGCCTGGTTGCTGGAGACCGACTGTCTCCCCTTTAAATACACCGCTCTGCTGCTGGAGACCGACTGTCTCCCCTTGAGTTACACCGCTCTGCTGCTGGAGACCGACTGTCTCCCCTTGAGTTACACAGCTCTGCTGCTGGAGACCGACTGTCTCCCCTTTAGTTACACAGCTCTGCTGCTGGAGACAGACTGTCTCCCCTTTAAATACACCGCTCTGCTGCTGGAGACCGACTGTCTCCCCTTGAGTTACACCGCTCTGCTGCTGGAGACCGACTGTCTCCCCTTGAGTTACACAACTCTGCTGCTGGAGACCGACTGTCTCCCCTTTAGTTACACAGCTCTGCTGCTGGAGACAGACTGTCTCCCCTTTGGCTAAACAGCCCTGTTGTGGGGGGGCAGGACCGACCGTCCCTACCCCCTGTGCTGGAAGTGCAGAGACCACGGTCCCATCTGCACAGGTGTGGGGCTTACAGTCTCCCCCTGGTACATTAAGCTGCCGCTGGGGAGAGGTGGTAACCAGCTCCTCTCCCATTAGAACACTCTGCCGCTGGGGAATGGAGACTGGGCTCTCTATTCCCTGTACATTAATGATCCGCCGCTGGGGAGAGGTGGTAACAATCTCCTCTCCCATGCATACTTCCCGTCTCTGCGGAGGGAGACCGACTGTCTCTCCTCCCAGCACAGAGTCCTGCTGTGGGGGAAAGGGGGATGGGCTCTCTATTCCCTGCTGGATACTCTGCCGCTGGGGAATGGAGACCGGGCTCCCAATTCCCAACAAATCACACTGCCGCTGGGGAGGGAGGACGGCTCCTTCAGCTCCCTGTAACTTGGGCGCAGAGACCACGGTCCCATCTGCGCTGGTGTGGGGCTTACGGTCTCCCCTTGGTGGGTTAGGCTGCCACTGGAGAGAGGGTGTAACAAGCTCCTCTCTCTGAACTGTAACCTGCCGCTGGGGATCTGGGCCGACTGCCCAGCATCCCTGTAGGGCCAGTAGAGAGACCTCGATCCCATCTCCACCTGCCATCTGTGGGTCTCTCCAGGACCAGTCTATGAGGTCTGGTTCTGCTTGTCGGGTAGGTTGGAGCTGCACGAAGCTGAGCAGGTGTTGGTAGTCCTGCTCCAGCTCCCACTCCCTTGTTACCAGGTGGGTCATGTCTTTGCTCACCTCGCATTCGTCAGCCCAGACATACATGCCCATCCGGTAGTCGTAGATGTCCCAAAACCTAGACCCCTCCGTGCTTCCAAGATCAATGTCGTCCTCCAAGGCATCCCATAATAAACCCGGGCCATCATAATCATCCCCCTCCGGTAAGTCGTGCTCGGCCGTCCAGGGGGTAAGTCGAATGGTATGCCACCAGAGGGCCTGGTATGCGTTGTCTAGCCAGATCTCTCGCCATACCAGGGTCTCTAGTCTTGTCACCCACTCATCCAGGGGCTGCTCTCCCAATAGATACATGCGCATCGCCACACGCTTCTGTAGCCGCTGCTCATCACTGGGGAGACTCTCACCTCGCCGCCACTGGGCGTCTTCCAGGGCATCATACCAGACTTCCTTTCTGTCTGCATCCCTGTAGTCCGCGGCCGCCTCCTCCTCCTCATCATGGAACGCTGTCCAAAAACTAGCTGATTCCATCCTGCTGTAGCCAGGGGCGCTGTACGGATACTAGCGTTGCCCTCAATTTGTAATTCCAAACGTTACCAGTGTCTCTGAGCTGCTTCTCCTCGCACTAGGACGCCATCCCACCGCTTGCCACCAATGTAACGGATCGCCTGGCACCCCGACTGAGTACCTCCGTTAATGGATGCTCCTAGTGCTTCCTGAGGACTCCAAGCACTCTGGCAGACACCACAATCACCGAATCCGAGAAACCTTTTAAATTCTCCCAAGCATATGAATGCTGTAGACCATTGAATAGGAACCATACGAATAGGCTTGTACTCCTAGCAGTCAACTGGAACAGCATGCAATAAATCCTTCCCCCCAATAATGAGACAACACATCACTTTGAGGGTAAAACAGGAACTCTGGACTGGCTCATCCAGCCTGGCTTTTATTTCCAACTCACACATACAGGCCACACCCAGGGGGAGGCATAAAAGAACCAATGACATAGATGTTACCTCCCACACATCCCCTCCCCTTAGTGTGACACATAATCCCATTATGCATACAGTGTAAAATATACTTTTACACAACTTTCATAACTTTAAAACCATACATCACATTCACATAAAAATACATATCCACAATCAATCCATTCAGGGGAACAACATATTAAAAAATGGCATGAATCCGACCAGGGGTTCAAAAGTTACTAAAAGTATCTTTTGTTCCTTTCTGGCTGGCAGAAAAACATCCCCACAATGCACCCTGGTTTCCTCCCTTCTGCCCTGGAGTTAATTGGAGAAGTAATCCAATTACCCAGGACTAAAGGCAGACTCCATTAACCACATGGTTGCAAAACAACATAAAACACTTTAAAATACATAAAGTCACATTTACACATAACACACAGACATTTCACCTATCCCCAGATAGCTGGGATCTGCACGCACCAAACTACCGAATAGCGCGCAGATCCTACTCACACAGTACAATTGCCATGGAGCTAAAGTCTTTCCCATAGTCTTTCATTATATGAATAGGCTCCATGGTATGGCTATCTGGGGTATCACATTCCCATAAAGTCTGGTCCATAGTCCAAAGGCAAGAGGCGGGCAATCAGCCCCCTCCAAGGACACGTGGCGAGGTCGGTTTCGCCACAATGGTCTTATTAAATGTGGACTATCGTATTTTAATCTTTACCTCTACGGATCAATTTTCATGAGAGCTCTGTTGATAGTGTAGACATTTTTATTTACGTTATGCAAGTCAGTTTATGTAGATTTTTTGGTAGTGGTATATGTAGGTTCTTTAAGAACTGTGGTATCCATTTCTTGTTGGGTCTCCATAACCATCTATTTAGAGACCATGCCGGTCTAATTTAACCAAACTGTAAAATTGTACACTCTATGAGAGCTGAGGTATTCACTTCATTCCTTGCTTATGTGGTAATGTAGGCTAACTATAGCCCAAGGTAATACATCTCATTTAATGGTGTATTGGACTCCCTGCAAGTTGAGATGTTCATGGATATGGGTGTCTGCATTTATCCTTTAGAAGAGACTGCAAAGATTAAACACATAGTAGCTTGTTGCTTCGTCATTCAGTAATCTGAGAGTGGGCAGTTGGTTTTTAGTAGGACACCTAGGGATTTGATATGGTGTCTAATTTAACAATTGTTTCTTACAGTCAGACTCTGGTACCCTCTAATGTTACAATTTCCTGTATGAGAAAGTAAGCAAGCTTGCTTTAACTAGGTCTTGCTAGTCATTCTAATGTCGTTATTACTATTATATTTATATAGCGCCAAAAAATTCTGTAGCACTTTACAATGGGTGGACTAACAAACCTGTAATTGTAACCAGACAAGTTTGATGCACAGAAACAGAGAGGTTGAGGGCCCTGCTCAATGAACTTACATGCTAGAGGGAGTGAGGTTAAGTGACACAAAAGGTAAGGGAAGTATTAGGGAAGTAGATTGGTAGAATAGTACTCAATTAAGACTTAGTGTGTTTTTTTTTTGAGCCATTAACAGTTTAATTGATACACTTTTGTGAAAAAGTGAGTTTTTAATTATGTTTTTGAATGAGTGGAGACTGGGTGAGCGTCTAACGGAGAAGGGAAGGGAGTACCACAGGAACGGTGCAGCCCTAGAGAAATTTTAAATGCGAGCATCAGAGGATAGACGCAGGTCTTCCGTAGCGCATAGGGGCCTAGATGGGACATACTTGTGTATTAGGGAGGATAGATAGGTAGGAGTAGCATTATGTAGAGATTTGAAAGAAATAACCAGAATTTTATATTGAGCCCTATATCTTACGGGAAGCCAATGCAGGGACTTGACAGAGGGGTAAGGCATGGGAGGTGCGGGCGGACAGGAAGATGAGCCTCGCCACCGCATTCATTATAGACTGCAATGGGGCAAGTTGGGAGCACGTAAGACCACAGAGAAGCGGATTGCAGTAGTCAAAGCAAGAGACGACAGTGGCATGGACCAGCACCTTAGCCGCATCAGGCTGAAGAAGAGTGTGTGAGAGAAGGGTGTGAATCCTAGGATATGTAGAGACACTTCTACATTACAATGTCTACCTTTTAATAGTAGGTGCACTCTAATAATTGGATAAACAAGTGAATTGCTTTTTACATACCATGCATGTTTTTTCTACAGGTGTTTACTTTCTTGGATTTTGTCACTGTGGTGTAGAATGGTCATTAGAAGTTGGTGGCAGATATGATTCTGTGTTTTATGTTTTGACATGTTTAGACAGTGATGCAAAATTAGACAGTTATACCAGTAACAGTAGCAGCATAATGAAACAATATCCTAGGAAGAATAAACAGTTGTACAATTCAGAAGAGGCACATTGTAAAGATATTTAAAACTTAAAAAAAAGCTGCAAGCAGTAATGGAAGTGATCATGTTTCAGAGCATGGATACAGCACATGTACAATTGTTGCAGACAGAAAAGTAAATATATACAAAGACATAATGTAGAAAAATATTAGAATTTTCTTAAAATTGATCACTTGGGACAATATGCCCACATGACATATGGTTTTCATATTGGAGATGACTTGACACACAATTGATATTCAACACAATTTTATATCTGAACTCTTGACTGTAAAAAATATGGAGAGAGACATTTTATCTTTTAAGACGGTTTGACTGCTTTGCAATCAAAACTACATATACATGATGCAATATTGTGTCTTAAACATAGTAAAGTTAATTACCAATTGGTACAATATCATTTTTGGATGTCCCTTGTTACCAGATTGTATAAAACTGAGCTATTCATTTTCTTTCTTTTTAGGTTTGGTGTGGCGGGATCACATTGTACACAGGGCTGCAGGTTCCGAGTGCTGTGAAAACACTTCAGAAATCCGAAAATGGAATGGGTGGCTCATCTAACAGTCTAACTAGTGTTGCTCAATAACCTCACTCAGTAATCACCTGATAGGATTAATGGATCGTTTGCTCTGACTTGAGTGGATTTTTAGTGAATTTCATTTTATTTAGTAACGTGGTGGTTGCTGTTCACCAAAACTGTGAGCAAACAGATCGTTTGGGTGATTGGCCCGTTGCTGCTCCGGGACTTGCGTTGCTCTTGGTGCTCTGCTTCTATGCTGATAAGGTCAGCTCTAAGCAAGTCAGCAGGCATATACTGCACAGGATGGAGGACCTATGGACAAGGCACGGAAAAGAAGTACATGTGAAACTTTTAGGTTGCTTTTTGTGGTTTTGGATACAGCCTTGTAGCCTGTGTAACTTACATTAAGCGTAATATATGACTGGATTTTCAAATGTGACCATTCAAACACCTTTATAGAGGGCTTTCTGGCTCTCTGTATTTTGAGAGAGAGCATGCAAACTAGGCAGGCTTTTAACATAACATCCTCCTAATTATATATTTAGTGGTGCAACCAATGCAAAACGAAATGTCTCCTACCATCTTTTAATTGTCTAGGAGTGAGACTTGCCAACTAATTTACTTTCAAAATCAAAGGGTTTTGTGTATAAATGCCGATTCTGGAGCAAAAGTTATATAAGTGGAACAATTAGCAGGGAAATGTTCCTGCTTTTTGTCCCACTTTTATAAACTAAAAAAAATTATAATTTTGTCTTACAAGACTCTTCGGGGATATAAAAATTAAAATAGGCAAGCAGTGTTTTCCAAGGAACAGAAAAAAAAATCAATTTTCCTTTAAAACCATACAGACAATTCTTTAGAGCATTTACAGAGGCAACAATGTTTTTTTCTTTTAACAACCAAAGATGTGGTCGAACTGTTGCCTGTGTAGCTGTAGAGATTGTCTGTGGTTTTGAACGAGTGCTGGACCATTTTGATCATCACTAAATATTTATTTTCTACACTTTCCATCAATCAAGCTGTTGAATATATGCCAATACTGCATATCATGGCTGTCTTATATGTGCAAAGCATTTCGATATTAGTATATACCTAAATGATTTGCACATATAAGGAATCCTACCCATCTAATGATTTTTTTTGTTTCTTACCATACAGTGTAGCTTTCACTGAAGAAAAAACCAAACATGGCAGAGTTCCATTATGTAAGCCTAAACATAACGTTTATATATTCATGACCACAGAAAAAGTGCATTAAAATGGTTTAAATACTAATAATTTGGATGTTCACATTACATTCTTAGCTCTTTTAAGACATATTAGATTTTGTTCAACTCTGGTGGGTTGCACCTTTTAAAATGATGTCCTTTTTAAAGCAAAAAAATAAAAATTTAGATATATTCAGTATTGCCTCTGTATTCATTAATGAGTCATATGCATTAACCAAGTCATTATTGTCACTTGCTCCACTATCACAATAGGAGCAGTAGCTGCATTAAAGTTTATTTTACTTTAATATGTTGTCTTCAATTTTCTGATTTAAAAACACAAATGAGTATCAATCTATATTTCCATTTTTAAAACTTTTTTTTAAACTATTTAAATGAAATTAAAAAATCATTTTCTCCTACCCACTCATGCATTGTTTGTTTATACTGAAAGGATGAATGTGAACGTGTATTTTTTGGTGACAAGTAAAAATGTTCCAATCCTGTGAGTCTATCAAATCAATATAGATATTTCACTTCCATACAAAAATATCTGCATGTTTGCCATGCATACCCTGAAATTTTTTTATTTATTTAAAAGGGGGGGTCCCTTAAATCTAACTAGGGACTCGAACACCATAGCGTTAGAGGGGTACATGTTTGTATGTCTAACACTATAGTGTTCCTTTAAGACTGGAATTACACAATACATTTCACAAGTATCTGCATGATATTGTTTAAATAGGTTTGAAAAAAGCTGGTTGCCTAGGCGTGAGACTTGCCAACTAATTCCAAGTGAGAGGTTAAATCATTTTTTTTTTACTTTCAAACTCAAATGGTTTTGTGTATAAATACCGATTCTGGAGCAAAAGTTCTAGAAGTGGAGGAACAGTAATTTCCCAGGCCTTTTCATATTAAGTTTAGTTATCCAATCTGTTTAACATGTGTATTTGTGAGACAAACATTTAAATGAAGTGTGGACGTCAACATTTCTTTGTTCTCTGACTGGTTGTCTCTGTCTTTGCGCTCTGAGACTGTCATTGTGATAAGATCTGTTCTTTGTGCCTGGTGGCCCTCATGGAGGAAAAGGGTCATTATGGGATCTGGCTGTGTCTGCAGTGGGTGGATTCTGGTGTAATTTGCTAAATCTCTGAAGGGGACCGGTCACCTCCCTGAAAATTACACCATTGAGTAAAAATCACTTATAACATGGGTTAAGCTTTTTTCATGTGAAGCTCCAGTTTATAATAAAGGTTCAGGGGGTGACATCACGCTTTAATTGTGTCTGTGTATGGCCTGAGTACATTTGTACATGTAATTGTCTTTTTAAATAAATGAAACTTAAGGGATATTAAGCTCCAGTCGAAATATAATACAATGTAAAAAACTATTGCTGGCAACCACAAAATATACACCTGCTGGCTCATAAGCTTTGATTTCTTGTTTTTTGGCTTCAAACACAGGATGCTATGGTGCTTTAGCAGGCATTTAAAGGGACACTCCAGGCACCAAAACAACTTAATCTAAATTACTATGCCCGGAGGCCCTCTTACCTCAAGGGGTCCAGGCTTCCCCAAACTCAGGCCCTCCAGATGTTGCTGAACTACAGCTCCCATGATTCTCAGCCGATTTCATTCATAGAATCATGGGAGTTGTAGTTCAGCAACATCTGGAGGGACGGAGTTTGGGGAAGCCTGGGTTAGACCATTCGAGAACTCCCCCGAGACAGCATCTGGCTTCTGAATTTTAAGAGCTCTCAGCTGCTGCTCTTGGTCAATCATTCACCCCCAATTCACCAAACTGGTTTTGGGACAGTAGAGTTAACACAATCTGCTATATTAAGTTAATAATGAAGAACACATAACTGCACTTTTTAGAAAATAAGAGATGTAACTAAAAGAACATGCATCAGCACATATACACATTCCTCTTCCGAATAAACTTTTAAAGCAACGTAGTCCGTAGTCGATAAGCTAGTAGCAGGTTATACCTGGCATAAATAATAAATTTCCTTTAACTGTGCTGCTTGTGTAAACTATAATATAAACCCCCAGGCAAGCACTCAAATACACGATGACAAGTCTAGGAGGAGAAATGTGCAGCCCCAAGTCACAGTTTAATCAGCCAATGCCAAACTTGGGGAAACAGACGTCTGGAGGGTACAGCTAAAAATCATGGCTACACACCCACTCTTCCTTGAATAGATTGGTCAACTGTGACCATGATAGAAATAGCGCACAACTTCTGCCTTCCAAGCCCATAAAAGGGGGATGTAAGACACTAAAGGGGTAATAAATTAAAATGAGGAAGCTGAATATACAGAGTGATCTTCGGTCAGATAATAGCTGTTTCCAACCTAGTATTACTCAATGTCTGAGCAGGCAGGGGACAAGGTGACAGATGGAATTGTATAAATTGTATCCATATGGATGATTAAATAAATGTCTTTAATAGTAAGGTTCTAAACTGTAAAAAAAAAAAAGCAGAGTTTTCTTTACTATACATAAACATAAAAATAGAGCATCACCTTAAAAGATTGACACAAATCATAGGGGGTGTTTCAATGTTTTACAGGCATACCCCGCTTTACATACACTCACTTTAGGTACACTCGCGAGTACAGACATACACACGCCTCTTCTGTCCACAAGTGAACAGGAAATGGAAGGTTCTATTCTCACCCGGAGCAGCTCAGTTCAGTGTCTTTGGGGCAAGAACTTTTCACATCTTCTGACATGGCACATGTTAATCATCTCAAATTTATAATGTCTACTCCTAGCTGAACATATATATTTTTTTTTCCAGCACCTACATTGTCCATATTCTGCAATCAGCTGCCATCCAGTGAAAGGCTTTACCCAGCCATTTTCTATAACTATGACTGAGCTGCATTAGCCACAATTCTGAGGATTCAAAGTTAAACCATAAATGCTGAAAGTGATGAAGAGGTGTTTCTAAACCAACTGTGTGAATAAGCTGCTAACAAATACAAATTGGCACTGTATTGACAGAAAATGGCCCAGTGGACAGGTTTATTTTACCTTTCCTCCCAGTTTAAGGTCGTCAGATGAGTAAAACATTAAAGATAAATGGTACAATCTAGAACAGGGGTAGGCAACCTACGGCACTAGTGCCATGCACGGCACTCGAGGTGTCTTTCCACGGCACTCAAGGCTGCTAGAGCCAAACAGGGTCTGGCCTATCAGGAGTCTCAGTGAAACTTCAGATATCTGCTAATACAAAGAGGTAGTGAAGGACAATACTCAATTTATGCATTGCAGCACTTAGAGGAAGTGATCTCAGATCACTTCCTCCCAGCACTTGTGAATGGGAATCCACACTGTAGTAGAGCAGCCCACAGCTGATGTTGCAGCTCCTGTCCTTGACCTGTACCTGCCCAGGCTGGTCCCCACTGGAACCCAGGGAAGCCACCCACACTGCTAGATATACACAAACCTGCAGAATAAGCCTCCCCTCATACAAATAATACGAACAGCCCACACACAAACATACACACAATCCCCACAAACGCAACACCACTAACAATCTACATACATGCACACAATCCCACATGCAGCCTCTCACGTGCAAAACCCCAAACAGCCCCCATACACTATCTAACACACAATGTGACATATCCATCTACACACAATTCCACAAGCAGCCCTCATACACAGCCCACATTCATATGTATAATACACAATACCATAAACTACTCATGAACATATACAATATAATCGCTCATATACGCACAAATACAACGATACAAAGCAATTACAGTATAAATAACACAAGCAGAATACGGCAGCACACACCTCAATTGAAAAAAATAGGATCGGCAGGGCCGTTTGAAGGAATTTGGGGGCCCAGTTTAAGTTCACCCACACTTTTTATATAAATAAAAAAGGTTTACAGTGCAAATACTGCTGTTGTATATAATGTGCATAAAACTTGAACATTTTCAACAATTGAAAATTCCCTGTGTTCTCCTCATCTCCCCTTCTTCTCACCCCCTCCCTGTGTTCTCCTCACCCCCCCTCCCTGTGTTCTCCTCACCCCCCTCCCTGTGTTCTCCTCACCCCCCCTCCCTGTGTTCTCCTCACCCCCCCTCCCTGTGTTCTCCTCATCTCCCCTTCTCCTCACCCCCCTCCCTGTGTTCTCCTCATCTCCCCTTCTCCTCACCCCCTCCCTGTGTTCTCCTCATCTCCCCTTCTCCTCACCCCCCTCCCTGTGTTCTCATCTCCCCTTCTTCTCACCCCCCTCCCTGTGTTCTCCTCATCTCCCCTTCTCCTCACCCCTCCCTGTGTTCTCTTCATCTCCCCATCTCCTCAACCCCCTCATCTCCCCTTCTCCTCACCCCCCCTCCCTGTGTTCTCCTCATCTCCCCTTCTCCTCACAACCCCTCCCTGTGTTCTCCTCATCTCCCCTTCTCCACCCCCTCCCTGTGTTCTCCTCATCCCCCCTTCTCCTCACCCCCTCCCTGTGTTCTCCTCATCTCCCCTTCTCCTCACCCCCTCCCTGTATTCTCCTCATCTCCCCTTCTCCTCACCCCCCTCCATGTGTTCTCCTAATCTCCCCTTCTCCTCACCTCCCCCCTCCCTGTGTTCTCCTAATCTCCACTTCTCCTCACCTCCCCCTCCCTGTGTTCTCCTCATCTCCTCACCCCCCCTGTGTTCTTCTTACTCCTCCCCCTCCGTGTTCTTCTGCCCCATGTTCTTCTTACTCCTCCCCCTCCCTATGTTCTTCTTACTACTCCCCCCTATGTTCTTCTTACTACTCTCCCCCCTCCCTGTGTCCTTCTTATTCCCCTCCCCCTGTGTCCTTCTTATTCCCCTCCCCCTGTGTCCTTCTTATTCCCCTCCCCCTGTGTCCTTCTTATTCCCCTCCCATGGGTCCTTCTTATTCCCCTCACATGGGTCCTTCTTATTCCCCTCCCCCTGTGTCCTTCTTACTCCCCTCCCCGTGTCCTTTTTACTCCCCTCCCCCGTGTCATTCTTACTCGCCCGCCTATGTTCTTTTTACTCCCCCCCCCCTCCCTCCCTATGTTCTTGTCACCTCCCCTTCCCTGTAGCGTGGCCGAGCTCAGGGTGCACTTCCTGTCAGTCCGGCAGTGAACAGGAAACTAAATCTCCTGTACCGCGTGGTACCCAGCCGGACTGACAGGAGGAAGAGGAGCTCGGCCACACTACAGGGAAGGGGAGATGACAAGAGAGGCAGTGCTGCAGCCGCCTGAGGCTCTCTATAGAGCGCTCAGGCGGCTGCAGCCTTATAGAAATGGCCGGCCCTGCTTGGGGTCCCAGGCCAGCTCGGGGCCCCAAGCAATTGCTTGGTTAGCTTGCCTGGTAGTGACGGGCCTGATGATCGGCACGCTACAGGACATCACAATCCTATATCGGCACAGTGCTGCTAAAAGGTTGCCTACCCCTGATCTAGAATGAGATTTTTGTTTTTACGGTTTGTTTAATGGAATTTTGGATAATGGAAATCACTAAATAAATCACTTTTGGATAATGGAAATCACTAAATAAATCACTGGAAATCTGCAGTTGCAGTATCAGTTATGCCTGTAAATTACTATTGCAATGCAGTACATACATTGAAAAGTGAAAAAGGTATGGCTTCACTTTAAAGAACCACTATAGTGCCCTAAGGGTGCCCCCACCCTCAGGGTCCCCCTCCCGCCGAGGTTAAACTTACCTCTTTCTCCAGCGCCGGGCGGGGAGCTCTCCTTCTCTCCAGCTGAATGCGCATGTGCGGCAAGAGCTGCGCGCGCACTCAGCTAGTCTCATAGGAAAGCATTTTCAATGCTTTCCTATGGACGCTGGCGTCTTCTCACTGTGATTTTCACATTGAGAAGCACGCAAGTGCCTCTAGCGGCTGTCAATGAGACAGCCACTAGAGGCTGGATTAACCCCGTTATAAACTGCTATGTTTATAGAAAAAAAGGGTTAACCCTTGCTGGACCGGGCACCCAGACCACTTCATTAAGCTGAAGTGGTCTGGGTGCCTATAGTGGTCCTTTAAGTACATTTTCGTTTTACATACATGCTCTGGTCCCATTGGGTACTTAAAAGTGGGGTATGACTGTATTGAATAGAGCTCTTTTAAATTCTGTTTTAGGAAAGTCATCCAAATTAAAATACATATTTTTGACATAGTTTATGTGCCAATATTTCATAAAGGAAATATTTATTATTTTTTTTATAATGGAATCACTGTGATAAAACAAGTTACAATAAAACATTTCAATGAACAAGTAAGCAGTAAATCCTAATCAATCCGAGCCGCTGGGATAACGCATGCGCAGTTCCACTGGAAGAGCAGAATGTGACGTAGCTCAACGCATGAGCATTGCTATTACTCGCGGCGAACAGCGGCTGCGCGACCCCAGTTAAAGTCCGAGCATGCGCCGTGGTTTGTATGGTTTTGCGCATGTGTAGTAATTAAAAGATACGCTTGTATTCGGATTACCCAGTCTGAGTGACAACTGTAATAAAGCCGGGAGAGGCGGTAGGTTTCTAAGTGATTGGCATTAGAAGTAATATTCAGTGATAGAGCGTTCTGTATTCACCATGAGTATTGTCTTACATTCCTTGGAACTCTCACCAAACTCATTCACATTAAGGCAGTAGGACATGCCTGATGCTGGCTCTGTATATGTATTGACTAAATGGTATGTTAAAGGATGCACTGATTATTGTGCTAAAATTAATTTATCATTCAAATGGGTGGTCAATATATAATCAAATATGCAGATAAGAGAGATTATTTTAAAATCGACGTTTTGATACTTGAATTGGTTGCATGTCTTGTTGAAGGTGCAGTGCGGTAATGAGCTTAGATGTTATTACACAGTTGGTGGTTCAGGGCATGGAACATGTTTGTTGATGGTACATGGTGATTATCAGTATGGAGCACTGTGAGTTTTGTCCATTTGTCAGCAGAGACACAGTTTATGCTAGAATGATAAAATATGAGTTGTACTCATTGCAGGCTATTAAAGGAACTCTATAGGGTTATTAGCCCCCCCCCCCCCCCCCCCCTTTCTGCTGGGCTTAAAACCCTTTCAGCCACACCACTTACCTTAAAGGAACACTATAGTCACCTAAACAACTTAAGCTTAAAGGACCACTATAGGCACCCAGACCACTTCAGCTCAATTAAGTGGTCTGGGTGCCAGGTCCATCTAGGGTTAACCCTGCAGCTGTAAAAATAGCAGTTTCAGAGAAACTGCTATGTTTACAATAGGGTTAACCCAGCCCTTAGTGACTGTCTCATTGACCACCGCTAGAGGCGCTTCTCACTGTGAAAAATCATAGCGAGAAGACGCTGACGTCCATTGGAAAGCATTGACAAATGCTTTCCTATGGACTGATTGAAAGCGCACGTCTCTTGCCGCGCATGCGCATTTGGCAGATGACGTCAGAAGAGGGAGGAGAGTCCCTGGTGCTAGAGAAAGGTAAGCGTTTATCCCCTTCCTCCCCCTTCAGCCGGGTGGTTGGGCCTGAAGACCCTAGAGAGCCAGGAAAACGAGTTTGTTTTCCTGGCACTATAGTGGTCCTTTAATGAAGCAGTTTTAGTGTATAGATCATGCTTCTCAGGTTTCAGTGCTTAATTCACTGCCATTTAGGAGTTAAATCACCTTGTTTCTGTTTAGGCAACCCTTGTCATTGAGACTGCAGGGACATGATCTATACACCAAAACTGTTTCATTAAGCTAAAGTTGTTTTGGTGACTATTGTGTCCCTTTAATCCAGCTCTGGTGACTTCTCCTCCCCCTGCTGCGTGAGTTCAATTCGATTTTCACACCTGAGAATCACGTAAGCACCTCTAGTGACTGTCAGTGAGACTGCCACTAGAGGCTGGATTAACCCTGCAGCTGTACTGCTATGTTTACAACTGCAGGGTTAAAACTAGGGGGACATGGCACCCAGACCACTTCATTGAGCTGAAGTGGTCTTGGTGACTATAGTGGTCCTGTAGGCTGCATTGAGTAAGCAAACAATCTTTAACTTTGTGTTAAGAGCATGAATGCATTGTATATTATGGAAAGTGTGGGGACATGTAGCAGACTGGGAAGGACACTGTAACGTATACCGGTTTCATTTTACCATAAAATAAGTTATCTGGGGGTGGCAAGAGTAAGGAGTGAGCCAGTACCTTGGCTAGTAAGTGAAGTACCAGCCAGAATATTTTGGGGAACTGGGGAGTGAAAGAAAATACCTATAACCTTAGGGGTTGAAAATGTTTTGAGAAGGTGGAGGAGGCAGCAAAAAGCTCTGCAACAAATTGATTTTGTTCTTCGTCCTCAGAACGGTTGTACCCTACATGTTCTTTCAGAAAAAATGACAAGATATGAAATGAGTTTTGATTGGGTCTCCACAAGTCCAGGATGATGCAACGAATCAATAAAAACGTGATTTTGGCCGTCCTGACAGCTGCAAGTTCTTTGTTTCTTCTATTCCAACTTTATTACTTCAAGTATTATATATCTACAAAGGTAAGATTCATTTATACATGGTTATCTACAACCCTCAGTTAAATGTATTATTCAGCTAGAAAGCAATACAGCTTTAGATTGACAATTGCAAATAATCAAATCCATAGTGTAAGCTGATCCTGAATGTGTTGAAAAGACTAAGAATCATTCTACCAAAAAATGTGAAACGGGCAGTAGAAAAGTTATCATGAAGCAATTTTTTTTTATTGTTTATTATGTACTAACAGTATAAAAACGGGTAAACAATACCCATTTGCCATGTGTATATATATCATGGACCCTTTATCCCTTCTAGTATTTGCACTCTGGAGCTGCTTGGATATATCATTCTGATAGATCACCATTTATGGGGGAGAGCCTTGCAAGAGAGACAGATCCTGCACGTGGTTCCTACTCCCTTTGGCATAAGGAGACCAATAATAGAGGTCTCTCACTAAAGTGAGAATTGTCAGGAATTCAAAGAGAACTTCAAATTTAAGGTCCTAGTAGCTAAACTGAAAAAAAAAATATCTGAGTCCGCTATACTTCCAGTAAGACTATGGCCTTAAATTTGAAATTCACTTTGAATTCTCATCAATTCCAATTTTAGTGAATAACCTTGCCACTGTATGTGACACTTTCACCTAACCCAAAATATTTATTATCTGATAAAATGTCGGTACAGAAGGATTAAGATGGAAGCTGGTAGCATATTGTTCAGACATTGGTTCATACTAATGGAATGTTTGTTCAGATTGGCTCTTGCCTTTGGAATTATACAAATTTAATATTTATTGGAAACCCTATTCTTTCAGCTGGTTTGTTCATGTGTTAGTTTTTAAGAAACGTTTCCCTTTGTGTTCCTTAGAATGGTCCGGCATATTCGAAATTAAAAGGAAGTTTCTCATCTCAAGAAAGTGCACAATGGGTAAGTGTAATCATAATTTGCATTTGTTTTTGTTTATTTTAATTCCAGAGTATATGCATTGCCTTTTTACCCATGCATGCACTACTGAGAAGATTTAAAATACAGAATGTTGGGCTCTGATTCACCCTGAGTGATGTATTCTTCAACCAGGAAATTACTAAGAGCTTAGTTAAAGGGACACTCCAGTGCCAGGAAAACTGACTGTTTTCCTGGTACTGCAGGTCCCCTCTCCCTCCCACCCCCCATCCCAGGTTGCTGAAGGTGTTAAAACCCCTTCAGTGACCTACCTTTCGCCAGAGCCGACGTCCCTTGGCGCTGGTTCAAAGTCCGCCCACGCTACTCCCCTGCCGACGTCATTCGGCGGGGGAGACCTATTGCGCATGCGCGGCAGGGGAGACCTAATGCACTTGTGCGACAGTGCCACGCACGCGCATTAGACTGCCCCATAGGAAAGCATTGAAAGACTGTCTAGTAGACAGCCACTAGAGGAGGAGTTAACCCTGCAATGTAAATATTGCAGTTTATGAAAACTGCAATATTTACAGTTGCAGGGTTAAGGGTAGAAGTGGTCTGGGTGCCTGGAGTGTCCCTTTATTCAATCTCGAATCTCGTTAGTCAGTTTTTGTCCTATTATAACTTGCCATGTAAAAGTTACTAAACACATGCTTGTGTTCGTCATCATGTGAATGAGCGCTCAGTAACTTTTACATTAAAGGGAATAGGAAAAAGTATGTGAGCATGCTCACTTGAGAAGTGTTTCAAATCCAGTCTAGAGCTGTAACAACAAAATGTGATGCTATCCAAACACTTAAGGACTTCAAAACCTCTCTTATGGTGATAAAATTGTTTGTGCATTTTGAGAGTATGGGCCCTTCACTTAAAGGCCACAGTAGATACTATAACCATTTAATCTCATTGAAGTGGTTTATAGTGCTTGGAGTCCTCTCGCACAATCCCTCCATACAGTGTTAAATTAGTTTAATACTAAACTAGTGTCCGAGGCTCACCCCCCACTGGAGATATGACTAAGGCAAAATTTATACACTTTCTCTAGCCATGCAAATTCATACACTCAATGGTTGTAGTCAATTGACACTCTCAGCCAATCACAGTCTCCTTTTGCTGCTCAGATAATGCTTCCTTATAAGCCCAAATCACACCATGGAAATGGTCTGCTGGGGACTCTAGCAATAAAACCTTAAAAATGGTTTCATGTTAAATGGAAGGATGATGCCAGTGGGCTCTAGACACTATAAGCATTTAATTCATGAGATGAATCAGTTAACGCACCCACAGTGTCACTTTTCAAGGATGAAGTATTCCTGGTAGTTATGGATGTACACACTGGAAGACTTGCGTTTTTAAATGCAATCTATAGTTACGGATTAGTGCAGATCTACATCAGCCATCACTAGACCTCAACAGACTTACTTTGCCACTAATGCAGCAGTGTTTAATGGTGTGTGGAAAACAAACAGTGGGTATACAGTAATCGTTTTTTCTTTTCTCAAACAGCGAGTGGTTAAGAACTTTCTTGGTCTGGTTTCCAGTCACAATGTGCCAGTCTATCTTGTTGATGCTCTTGTTTTGAATCTACTTGACAAGGACTTGGAACAGCTAAGAAGCTCACCTGACAGTGCTCCCAGTGAATGCCAGTATTTCTGCAAGCCTAGAGATGTCACCACTTTTGCACTATTGGACAAGATTTGGGAGCACAAAGTAATACTCTGAGCATTACCTTTTATCTTTGTCTTTTATTTTATAATATTTGGGGTACAATTACCTAAAAGTTAAAGCTTACATTGCCTATTCCTTAAATGGTTATCACTATGTTAGTTATTGTCTTGCTAGCCTTTGTAACCATAAGCCGTAATATTTAGACATGAACTCACAAAGCATATTTAGGAATGTTCTGGATATAGTAAACTGTAAAACAACTATTTATCACTCTTGAATTATAAAGAATACAGCAATAATATGACTCCAATAAGAAATTAATTAATAAAAGGTGATGTTGTATCCTCTTACTATCCACTTGTCTTTTGGAGCCATTCTAAATCTTCAATGTAAATCTCTAAAACTGAAAATCTACTGTCAAAACATACAAAAAGGGAAACGTTGAGTAGTATAACAAAAGATATGAGAGTTTTGTGGGATAATAATGCACTCACAGTATGGATGAACTCTGTGGTCTGATAGTTATGGATTCTGTCTCCCACAGCAAAAATAAACACATAGCAGAATTTAAAGGGACACTATAGTCACCTAAATTACTTTAGCTAAATAAAGCAGTTTTAGTGTATAGATCATTCCCCTGCAATTTCACTGCTCAATTCACTGTCATTTAGGAATTAAATCACTTTCTGTTTATGCAGCCCTAGCCACACCTCCCTTGGCTATGATTGACAGAGCCTGCATGGGAAAAAAAACTGGTTTCACTTTCAAACAGATGTAATTTACCTTAAATAATTGTATCTCAATCTCTAAATTGAACTTTAATCACATACAGGAGGCTCTTGCAGGGTCTGGCAAGCTATTAACATAGCAGGGGATAAGACAATCTTAATTAAACAGAACTTGCAATAAAGAAAGCCTAAATAGGGCTCTCTTTACAGGAAGTGTTTATGGAAGGCTGTGCAAGTCACATGCAGGGAGGTGTGACTAGGGTTCATAAACAAAGGGATTTAACTCCTAAATGGCAGAGGATTGAGCAGTGAGGCTGCAGGGGCATGTTCTATACACCAAAACTGCTTCATTAAGCTAAAGTTGTTCAGGTGACTGTAGTGTCCCTTTAAATTAAGAAAAATACAGCATAGTGCAAAACGGTATAAAAGTACACCTTTACTGTATTATATGCACTTACAGAATTACAATCTAAACAGGGTTATCGACCACTCTGAATGCTAGTTTCTCCGGGGTCTTAAAAAGCACCTACCTGATCACATAGATAAATAAAAAGAAGTAATATATGTGAATAAAAACTCTATGCTTTTCATTGGTGATGGCACAACTTCCTCGGGGAAGCGGTATATTTTCTTTATCTATGTGATTGGGTAGCTGCTTTATGATCCTATAAGGAAAACCCTGGGTTTAGATAACTTGGCATTCCATTTACGATCAGCCACAGACCTCATGTCTCTCCAGGCTACAACTTCAACTGTGTTTGTTTTTTTATTTGTCTATTTTATTTTAATTGAACTGTGGTGATTGCAGTTGAAACAACAGGACCATTTGAAAGATTTCTCTAGATATTCTTCACCATTATGCATAAAAGAAGGAAAAATATAATTTTTTTATTTTTTTTTTTACTTCCAATTTCAGGGTAACCTGTTTCGATCTGCAGAGAAAATGGGATTTCAGTGGCAGAAGTACGAGGGGAAAGATCCACGACTTGAAGGAATGGATGATTTATCTGGAACGGAAATCCCTTTGCACTATATCTTCAAAATGGCAGCTCACACTATCCACTTGGTGGTATTTTATGAAAGGAGTGGTAACTACCTCTGGCATGGTCCTTTGAGACTTAAAAGGAATATGGACAGGAAATTTGCACCATTCCGGAAACTTCAGTTTGGTCGAAATGCTGGTGCTTACAACAGGTAAAATGTATTTCATTTGTGTCGTGAATGAAAGGTTTAGTTCCAAATGGACACCTTTACCTTGAAAAAGTAAACTCTTGTACCCTCTCCTTTTATGTCTTCTCAGTAATTTCTGCATTCACTTTTGTGGAGCAATTACTGAACATGTGTATGTGTGATCACAAGTGCTCTTTTGTGCCCTTACAAAACAATTGGAAGCCAGCAGTTGACTGGTGGATCTGGGCCACTTTCCGGTTCAAACATACATCACTTTAAGATAATTTTTGGTGGAACACTCATACTGAGATAAGTTTATATTGTTTTGCATTTGGAATAATGTTTTGTAAATGTAGCTAGTACATTAACAATGCATGCTGAATCCATCCCGCAGTCTTTCTTTTAATGTTATCACTGGACAAAAATAGTATTATTGTGGATATAGTTTATTTTGATTTCAATTTTTTTTTTTTTTTTTTTTTTTTTTTACACACCCTTAAAAGGTAACTGCCACAATACCTTACTTAACCACAGCTCCCGACTCCTCCTGCTGTCTGCACGGTATGTCGGACGCCGGTATCTCAGATCACGGCCCTTTTTATGATGCGGTGCATGCACGCCGTCATAGCTGCATTGCCGCGAAAATTCACATTTTTGAACTCCCCCTTAATGTTTTTGGAGGCGAGGTTTTAAAGCAAAAGACGCTACCCTATAATTAGAACGCCTTTGGGTTCAGTGCCCTATTGTGGTTCACCTGTTGTTCCCTCTAGTGCTATTGACTTTTTTTTTTTACCACACCCTTAAAAGGTAACTGCCACAATACCTTACCTTAACCACAGCTCCCGACTCCTCCTGCTGTCTGCACGGTATGTCGGACGCCGGTATCTCAGATCACGGCCCTTTTTATGATGCGGTGCATGCACGCCGTCATAGCTGCATTGCCGCGAAAATTCTAATTTTTGAACTCCCCCCTAATGTTTTTGGGGGCGAGGTCTTAAAGCAAAAGACGCTACCCAATAATTAGAACGCCTTTGGGTTCAGTGCCCTATTGTGGTTCACCTGTTGTTCCCTCTAGTGATATTGACTTTCCTGATAGTGTTCTCTTGTATTTTTGACTTGACTTGTATTTGGGCTATTCTGCTTTCTGCTATCCTGAATCGTCTCGTTTTCTCCTGTTTTCTGGTTTCCTGACAAGGCTATTCCTTCCTTATTACTATACCGATCTCTGGTTTTCGTAGACGTTGACTATTCCTTGACTTTTCTTTTGCTGTCCACATTAAACCCAGCCAGTCTAAGGTCCAGTAATATGTTTTCTCTATTTTGGGGTTGCATTCTGTGTGTTTTGGTCACTTTGTTGTGACAGTAACAGGTTAGTTAAGGTAATATCTACTTGGGGTAGATACGCAGGTTGGCAGGGCTTTGTTGGATGAGTTTTGTGGTGTTTTTTGTTTGTATGGGGTATGTGGTTTTTTTTTTGGGGGTTTTTTTTGAGTTCACTTATTTATTTGGACTATCATATTGGGCCTACTATGGTTGGAAAGTTGAGTGGTTACTTTTAATACTGGCTAGTTAAATGACTGTGGAAACTGATTAGATGGGTTCCATATATTTATCTAATATATATATATATATATATATATGGGGTCTTGACCAAGAAATCTTTTTTGTAAGACCACTGTGTGTGTTTTTTTTTTTTTTTTCTTTTCAGGTATCTATCTAGTGAATTCTCTTTTCACTCTTATGGGGATATGTGATATTTTAATATATTTCTTATCTTTTCAATCATTGTTTCAGAGCTGAATTACTTTTGATCACCGCTGATGGACTGAAGGTGCAAATTCCTAAAGAACCCGCACAGTTTTTAAAAGAGATGTCTCATTCAGAGTTTCTTGAGTGCAGATACAAAGAAGCAAGAGCATTTTTTCAGGTTAGTCAAAAAAGCAGAACATTGTTACGTTGAACCCTTATATAACATAAGGCGGGTATAGCAGACTTTGGTTGGTGGGTATAGGAGACTTTGACCTCATGTAACTCAATGCCCCCTCTCTAACATCACTACACCTTTTCCCTTGTTTTACTTCCTGCGTGGTAGTGAGTTGATCTGGGGTTAGTGGTCAAATTGGTGGTTCTGCATTGTACACTATGTGTCATTAGGCTTTTAGTTGCAGATAGGTATTTCAGTTGCTGCTGCTCATGGATTTGCCATTAATTAAGGTCTGAAATAAATAGAGTTTGAGTTCTAGAAACACCTGTACAATCACTGCAGCCTATTCCTATTTGAACTTAAGCATTGTTTTGGTCATAGGTAATGTAAAAGCTGCCTTCACATGTATTTTCTGTCATTGTAGCTGTACCCTGATGACATCTCCCTGGAAGGTATAGAGTTCAGGAAGAAAGCAAAATCCCTGCTGCACCTGACAGCATTCACACTGGATACTTTGGGCATCAGCTTCTGGCTAAGCAGTGGGACATGTCTAGGTAATGCCAACATGCGTATCTTTCTCCTCCTCTCTTCCGAGTCATTATAGAAAACTTTGCGTTTTGCGTGTAATGCACACACTAAAAAGGGGAGAATACTTCCTGCAGGGTGCTCCAGAAAGGGAGGGCCAATCCCTGAAGACATCAAATGGAAAAAAAAGAAATATGCAGGCACATCTGAGGTGTCTTCTAAAAGGCAATCTTTTTTTTTTTTTTTACTATTTTTTTATTTTTTTAAACCAGGAAGTGGAGACAGCGTTTCAGCTCCTCTCTGATCCTTTAGCCTTTATCAAGTCTCAGGTGTGCCTGGATATTTATTTTTCTTTCATTATAGAAAACTTTTATGAAAGATAAATCCATCCAGGCGTGGAGCAAGACAAATGGTCTAAAATACTTTAAGTGGATCAGTTAGTTTGACTTTAACGTAGCCCGTAGTACAGTACAATTCTCACATATTACTTTACTGCTGCCTCATTCTAGCATCCCCATCTGCCACCATTGATAATGGCTAATGGAAAAAGGCATCTTATTATATTTTTGTAAAGATATTAGTACAAACAAAGATTAAGAACCTGAACAGTTTTGTTTGTGAGTGGCTTCAACAACCTGCCAAGGTTATCTCCTCTTGGATGTATTAATGGGAGTTTTTCATAATGGGTTAGTAGTTGCATCTAATATAGATTGGTATGTAAAACAGAAAAAAGCCCAGCGGTGGAGTAAATCTGGATACTTGGTTAAAATGAGTGTGGAAAGTCACTTGCATATAATAGAGCTTCTGACCATCTCTGGAATTCAGGCTTGGACCGAACAATTCTCACCTTGTGATATGTGGGTGCTTTTCCTTAGAGAGTATAGGTCCTCAATAGAGTGTTGGTATTGGATATAAACCAAAGAGCAGGAGCAATATATAGTGTAGTATGAAGTAGGAATGTAACTATTTATATTTGTAATATATAGAACTGTAAATGCATTGCTGCTTCATACTACATTATATATTGCTCCTGACGTTTGGGGTACATTCCATACCAACACTCCGTTGAGGACCTATATTCTCGAAGATAAAGCACCCACATATCCGAAGAAGTTGGTCTTAAGCTCTATTAAATGTAAGTGACTTTCCACATACATTTTATCCAAGAAACAAAGCAAAAATGAAGTCCTATGGTATGCAGGATATAAAGACAAGATACAATACAAGTGCAGAGTGTTTACGCAAATCCAGGTCTCTCTGGCAGTTTCAGAATCTCCCATCACTTCCTGGATCGGCAAATGCGTGTGTGATGACATCAGACGTCAAGCACGTCGCATGTGACGTCATCACGTTCCATTGCTAGGAAACGGAAAGACACAAACTTCCAACTGTATACAGTATCAGAACGTTGTAAAAATCATTCAAATGTTAAAGAAAGCTAGTGAAAATCAGTGTATATACTGCAATCTATTAGACCAATATACATACTACTCAGAACAATACACTACAGTGTATATAAAGAAGCATGGTTAGCAGAGAAGACTCATGAGCATTTAAAAGCCACCCAGAGGATGTACCTTACAGTGTAGTGAAAAGAAACCAAATCCCAATACAAGGAAAAGAAAATAAGAAAAACAAACAAATTAGATAATACATGAATCGACCACCCTCTCCAGGGAGTGAGGGTGTACAGCAAGCCAATAAAGATAGAACTATATAGATAGAGTAGTCTGGATGGAAGGAGAGTAGTGATAGCTACTTTTTTCAAAATATAGGAATACATACCCCGATCCAGGAGACCTATCCAGGTGGGCACATACAAAGCATACACCTAAAGGAACCAGTGCTTCTTATTAAGACCATGAGGGTACACTGTATCAAGCGGGTGCATCCAACGAGTTTCTTTTTGTAATAGTAATTTTTCCCTAATGCCGCCTCCTAGTGAGTGGAGGAAGCCTTTCAAGTACCTGGTAACGTAATTGAGAGACATTAAGCCTCTTCTCTCTAAATTGTCATGCAACTGGAGCATCAGAAGTAAGGCTGCGAATCGTGGTCTTATGTTGACACACAATCTTTCAGAGCACGTATTGTTTTACCCACGTATCCCAGACCGCATGGGCACTTGAGAAAAAATACACTACGAAGTCCGTCTGGTATGTAAAGAACCCTTTAAGTCTAATCTGTTGGCCAGATATACTCCACCACTGGACATTTTCTGTTTTTGTTTCACATATCCATCTAACGCATGACTAACAACATATTGTGAAAAAACTGTCATCTCATCATCCTCTTTTTTTTTTTTTTTTTTTTTTTATACTGTGGCTTATATTAGAGCAAGCATGTCAAACATGCGGCCCAGACAATCAGGAGCGCTGGTCAAGGGGGCTCAAAAATCACTTGTCAGACTTGACAAGTGATATAGCGCCCGCCTCGGCCTGCACTCCCTGTGCCCCCAGGAAGCATGCGGCTGCTCTGCATAAGAGTGCCGGGTGTTATGTGACTACCCGGCGTTTAATCTGTCCGCATGCCGCCAGAGAGTGAGAGGCTCCCCTATTAGGTAAAATGGAAGGGTAGGGCAGAGCCGGCAGCTGAGGTAAAAATAGGGAAGGAGGGAGGGACAGAGTATAACTGGAAAGGGGTAGGAAAGGAGACATGGAGGGGGGGTGGGGAGATGTGGATGGGGAGACACATGGATGGAATGTGTTGGGAGAAAGTTATGGGAGCAGAGACATGAATAGAAGGGGGAGGGAGATGGCGGGGAAGATATGGAAGGAAAGGAGACCTGGGGGAGAGACATGGATGGAATGGGGAGGAAGATGTGGGGAGGGGGAGATGAGGGAGGGAGGGAGAAATGAATGGAAGAGGGTAACAGACACATGGATGGATGGTGGGAGAAAGACAGGAATGGAAGAGGGGTAGAAGTGGAGTGCGCAGCCACACATTACTCTTCCTGGAGATTGCAAAGGGACTTAGGAAGCGAGCAGACACTCCAGGCAGTGGCATTACTACTGAGACAGTAAGTAACGTGCCGTGAAGCTTTCAAGTAAATTATTCATATGTACCCAGGATTACATATTGTTTGCATGAGAATTATACTCACTTTAGTTTGTGTTTCTCTAGGTTTTTTTTGTTTTTTTGGGGGGGGTTTTGTTTTTTTTGCGGCCCACATAAATTTAAACCTTGTTTATTTAGCCCTTGCTAGCTAAACCCTTTGAGTTTGACATACTTGTATTAGAGAATGCAGAAGTGACATCTGTTCCTGGCAAATGAAGCTGCCAGTAGCTGAGTGTTGACCATGAAGGAAGATGGTACCTCCAAGAGGGAGAACATTAGGCAAGTATATCTCTCATAGATGCCTCCATGCATGCAGACATGCCACCTTCTACATTCAAACTGGTGTGCATTATTTTTATATATAATCAATGTATTTATTAAAGGGACACCATAGGCACACAGACCACTTCAGCTCATTGAAGTGGTCTGGGTACAGTGACCCCGTTTGCACCAAGGGCTGCAATCTTAAACATTGCAATTGCAGAGGAACTCTCAGACATCCACTGAAGGTGCTTTCTGCATTCAAATGGACCTTTGGTCCGGCATCTGATGCTCTGCATGAGGACATCCAGCGTCAGATTTTGCCCTGTAGGAACGCATTGATTCATTGGGAGGTCTAATGCATGCACATTATTTGCTGCGCATTAGCGCCCGCTCATTGTGGGACGGAGGAGGAGGTGGAGCCGTGACCTAGCTCTGAGGGACATCAGTACAGAGGTAAGGTAAGTAAATAAAGGGTTTTTAACACTTTATTGATCACCGCTGGGGGTTGCAAAGGAGGGGGGGGGGAGGCGGCATAGGATCCTGGCACTATTAGTTATATATTAGTTGCTGGCAAATAAACTGAAAGTACTGACAGTTTTGTTTGTTTTCACTGTTTCAGGTTGGTATAGGCAGTGTAACATTATACCATACAGCAAGGATGTGGATATTGGTATACTTGTAAAGAACTACAAATCTGATATAATTCCATCTTTTCAAAAGGCGGGACTCGCACTAAAGCACAAATTTGGAAAGGTCTGTATTATAATACTGCCAAACACCTCTAAAACTAACATCTGCTGACCATTAAATTTTATGAAATTTCTATTAAAATGTGAAGGGTTACATAACCACATCTTCCTTTCTTTCCCCTTCATTCTTCAAAGTCGAGTTCCTAAACATAGACAGCTACTTAGTGGAATATTAGAATATACAATAGAGCTTTTTTTTTTTTTATGTCTTAAAACATATGTCTGAAATAGTTTTATATATGTTTTTATTTATGTAACCAACAAATCAAATTTTGTGTTACAATACTCCTTTTGTGTGAGTGTGCATTTGGTTGGATTTTTAATTAGATGCGCAGTATATATTTAGCATTTACACGTTTTGCAATATTTCTTATAACTAATTTTTTTTTTTTTTTTGAACGCAAACATTTATTAAAAAGTTTATTTAAAAGAAATACACGTCATCATGATACATTAAAGAAAGATCAGCTTAGAGTCTTGGTCCATTAGAATGAAGATGGCGTAGTGATGTCCTGTCTTAAAAGTTACACGTATTATGTTATATAAAACAGTCAGAATGAAACCATGATACAGGTCTCTCCCGTGTCAACCTAGATTTGAATGTCCCAAACTAGTACTGGTTGGCTTGTTAAGTTAAAACAATATTTATATAGATATTTACTAGCAGTTTGTACATAGTGTATTTAGTAAACTATGTTACAATCACTAATACCATAACCGAATACCATAATTAACTAGCTGAGCCTTTAAGCTCAATAAACTAGTAATTATGTCTTTTTTTTTATGCTTTGCTGTTGTCTAGTTATATATCCAATTTCTAGGAATGGGTATGACCGTATGAGCTATTCCAATGCACAAACCTGAAGATCAGTTTGTGTTTATGGTACTCAAAGTCCTGTAGGATTATTCAATAACAATCCAAGGTCGGAGGCATAGTTCTAAAGTTCTCATTCAATCCATTAAACATCCTCTGAAAATATTAAAATCTGCCAGCTAATTGATCCAAATGATCTTCTATAGGAGCCCATCCCATTTTTTTTGATTTGATGGAATGATGGAAGTAATGTGAATAGCTACATCCGACCACTTCCCTTCTGGTAGATATGGTCCATAATTTCTTACTTTTTCTCCCAGTTAACATAACTCAGGAGATAGACAGTACTGTTAAGCAGAGTTATCCTAGTTGATAGGGGTCCAATGGACCTGTGATAATTTTTTTTTTTATATTCTTTATTTTTGTTGTGCAAGAGAACTATACAAGCATGCCTGAGGTGCCCTAAAGGCAGTCCCCATGCGTTCATAACTTTTTACAGAGGCAAATGATTAACATGCACAAAATGTTTAAGATGTATAGGTGTGAGTAGTTGTGTCTTTAAAGCTTCGGTGTTGGTGGTAGGTAAACATGCTATGCAAACATCTATTGTTACTAACATCAGACTGAGATTCGTATCAGGAGTAGTTCCTAAGGTAGTATATTCCGTTTACGTGTTGTGGGGAGGCCAGCGTATGGTGCTGCTAGTACCCTTTTGTTAATTGTGATGTGTATCCTAGGTAAGCGGAGGGTATCCAGCTTAGTGTGCTAGTCAAGTATGACAGTGTATGTATTCCAATATGAAGTTAGGCAATTTACTTTTGTGTGTCGGCTGTTCCGACGCCAAGAGTCCTGTAGTCAGGGGGAGGTTTGGGGCTGCGGTTAGTGTGGCTTGTGCATGCTTCGGTCGGTCATCCGATGCCCCGTCGTGGGCCATTACTCACAGGTGGGCTCAGTTCTCTGTGGGGGGCTGTGCAGCCTTGTGGTGGCGGGTGGTTCCTCCAGCCCGGGGACTGCGTGGACAGTAGTGCTCTGTTCCCACGGGTTAAGAGTCTCAAAAGTCCTAGGGTTCTTCCCGTAGGATCAGGGCGGCAGGTGCCAATCCTTGTCGGCGTGGGTGTTCCGCTGTTTCTTCGGTCTCACCGCTGTCGTGTCTGTGGCTGGTGTCTCCGCTTGTGATTGCGTCGGGCTGCAGACTTGGGCCTCCACAGGTGTTTCCGCTGGCACAGGTGGCTTGGGTAAGTTTCACCCCTTGTGGTTCCGATGCCGTGTGGGGAAGTGCGCCTGTTTGGGTCTCTGTTTGCCGCACTCTGCTCTTGCGCTTTGTGGAGTCCTCCCCTCTGCCAAGCTGTCGTTCCCTGTGTATGCTGGGCCCAGCATGGACCAGTGTTGGTGGTATGGGTCTATGTTTCTGCTCCAGGCGTGTCCAGAAACGGTTGCAAACAGCCTCGAACCTGGCGTTGAAGTCTGCTGCCCAGTTGCTGGGAGTTTGTCGATCTGAGTGGGTAGCGCCACTGTCGGCCATTTTGATCGGGCCTCGTGGTCTCCACTTATCTGCTGTATACTCAAGGGTATTTTGTAGTTTGGTCGTCTCAGTCTGGGTAGGTGGACCGGGATATCCCCCACCGGTCCTGGGTGGGGAAGGAGGTGATTTGTCGGGGTCCCAGTCACCGTTGTTGTGCCCGGAGAGCGGCCGTCTCTCCGTGGCTCAGCTTCTGGTAGGCCGCAAGCCTCGGCGTATCCGCTAGGCTGAGTTAGAGTTCGAGAGAGGCACCGGTTTGTGCGGTAGCCCCTCCTGGACACAATTGTCGTGGTCTCAGGCTTGTGGGTCTCAATGGCTGGGTAAGATGCCCCGTTTTTTGTTCCCAGGCGTGGGAGCTCTTGCCTGGCACGTCTGGGCCGCTTGGTTGCTTGGCTCCGCCCCCTTATAACTAATTTAGATCTTTGATAGAGACTGAAGATTCCCCTACTGGTCATTCTACATTTTGGTTTATTCACTAATTTGATAACTTGTAAAGAGTTCAGAAATAAACTGCAAATTTAGAGAACCACTTAAGGCAACCAGACCACTTCATCAAAATTTGAGACTGGGTGCAGTGTCCATTTAGTTTGAACTATTCAATCTAAAGCAGGGGCTCTCAACCCAGTCCTCAGGACCCCCTACCAGTCCAGGGTTTAGGGATTACCTGGGTGTGTCTAAGGTGTTTAGAAAAAGGGGAAAAAAACACCTTAGACTCTAAGGTGTTTTTTTTTTTTTTCTTTTTCTAAACACCTTAGACACACCCAGGTAATCTGGACCCTGGACTGGTATGGGGTCCTTGAGGACAAGGTTGAGAACCCCTGATCTAAAGCATGCCGTTTAGTAGATACAGCAATGTTATGATTGCAGGTTTAACAAACCTCTAGCGACTGTCTTCCTGACAGCCACTGGAGGTGCTTCTCATGTGAAAACAGTCAATCTTTATTCTTAATCAAATGCTGCTCATAGAGAGCATTTGATTGGTGCAGTGATCTTTTGCATATGCACACTAGCATTGGATTGGCTGGGATCATCAATCTTGATGATCTCAGGCTGGGAGGTGGGATGGCACACTTTTTTTTTTTGGACCAGACTTGTACTACATTGAGGGATGTTTAAAATGGCTGTGTCACTTTTGAACTTTCATAAATCGAATTTTCCCGAAAACTTCTTGTAGACCGTGTGTAAATTTCTTAGATATTCTAGTGGAATAGAGATATACATGTACAAAATAGGGACTACTTGCTGTCCTGTAAATGCCAATCTGACAATAGATGGCGTTCATTGTCATTTCACATTAGCTGGACACATACAATGAGCAATAGGTGCCTGTGGCACCTTATTGCAAACAACTGTCTATTGAAGATATTGTGGCCCAGCATGATTTTCCATAGACAAAGTTGTCTCATCTTGTGCATTGCTGAGAGTTCAGTTGTGATGACCACTCCAGGCAGATAACGTTTCCAGAAGCCAACAAAGTATCAAAGGGACAAAATGCCTTTGCTGAGGAGCGATACCTGTAGGCAAGCATATGATTTAGGAAAACAAAATCCCCCACAAAAATAAAATACCCTATAAAGTTCCTAGTTTTTCTAGTGCAAGCAGAAGCAATAGGCAGACTCTTCCCTGCCAATAGGATACTAAACCACTCATCCCAGTGAGCAGGATTTTTCGTATACTGTTAAGCAGGAGTTTATAGAATGGGTAGTACCACAACTATACGTAATTCCTTTCATCAAATAGGACACTAATGGCTATATCGTGACTGCTATTCACAGAAGCAGTTTTGTGAATGGGACTGTGTACTGTTATCTGCCAGATTCACATGCACACAACGGATTGGAGTTGTAGGAGTCTGGGTGATGGTAGGTGCCCAGTCCAGTGTGCACTCATAAGTTGGAAGGATCTTTGACAACAAAGGAGGAAATTAAATTTACTCAAATAATGTCTCTACCCCATGCCCATAGGTACAGAAAATCTAATAAGCAACGCTGTGCAGAGAGATTTGGTCTAAAGTTTAGTGAACACCGTGATCCCAGTTTCCTTGCACACTTTGGTTTATAACAGGATTACTGGGACCCTTTAATCCCTAGTGCAGGGTAAAAGTGTCATGCTGATTGAGAAAATTCATAAAAACAAAAGGTTCACTGTGGACGTTATCAGTTCTTATAGTTTATTGCAAAATATAGACTCGGCAAAAGTAAACATTTAATAAAACGGTCTATTCCGAAAGATTTATATTTAACTGTTGTAAACACAAATAGCTTAGAAAATGCCATGTTGTTGATCTGAGCTGTCCTAATATCATGGCCCAGTAGGTGGCAGCACCATTCAACTTTTTTGTGACCATTTTTATTTTTAGGAAACTGAGATGGCTTTGCAGTTTGCTAAGAATCAGTGGAAACATTCAGCAGTATCAGTATTAAAAAAAAAAAAAATCTGTTTTGCTTTTTTCTATATTTAATATTCGTAGTAGTCATTAAAAATTGTAATGAGGTATGGGTTTTCAGGCAATTTACTTTAAGCAATAAATTAATCATTTCTAAGGTTATTTACTGTGAATTTAAAATTTTAGGCCAGAGCATTTTTCCAAATGCACTGTTTGGGCCTTAAATTTGAAATTCGCTTTGAATATCCATCAAATCTCACTTTAGTAAATAACCCTGTCAGTCTTCAGCTGTAGGCTTGTTTCCAGTGTTGTTGCAACTTTTGTTTACCAACTAGCTGCTACTCACTAAAGTGCATGTTGATACAGTTCGTGAGTAGCGTCTTTTTACTAACTGCAATACCACCACTGAAGGCCGGGTCTTACTGGCTACCACTACTTAAATCCAGTGACTAAGTAACTGCTAATGGTTCCTATCACGGGTTTGTGAGTCTATTGCTGTTATTCCTTCAATCCTCCACTAGTCCTAATTCCAGATGTGCTGAATATAGTGAAAGTATTCCCTTTGTGTAGTGTTTCCCCAATGTAATGGACGCAACCAGTCATATTGGGTAAAATCAGCAATCTGAGCTTTATTAGGCCACACTCTGCTTCTTATGCAGTGCCCCTAGCATGGGGTTTCTAATACAAAATCACAGGGGTTTCCTTCCCACAAGCCATTGTGTTTGAGAGATAATTAAGCCCCAATTAAGCTAATCCAATTATCTCCCAAATAGGAAAACTGACATACAATTTTTACATATCACAAAAATATATGACCACAGCATTGGAACCCCACAAAAATTATATTCCCGAATAGCACCGATCTGAGTGCACAACATATCCAATAAGAGCTCAGATCAGTAAAACGAAAGTTATGTTTGTGCATATATGAACTGGCTTCCTGGTAGAGGTGGTATTGTCAATTTCAAAAGGGGTTAATTTGATTGTATGGGAGCTCAGAGCTTACAACCTAAATTCCTCTTTGAAGCTGGGACCTCAGCAGAGCTACTCTGTAAGGTGTGAGAAGTCACACACAAGTTGCCTGGAATTCCGCTTTCAGTATAAACCAACTCTCTCATCTGCCATATGTCTTGACTCCCTTCTAGATAAGGAGTCCTCTGACGTGAACAAGCCCTGTGTTCCAATATCATATCCGATAAAGATATAAAAGAGAACCTATCCACAGACTAATATTCCAGCCTCATTTTTATCATATGCGAATAGGATAGGGGACAATCTGCTAAATACAAATAAAACAAAACAGCATAGCGTATAACTGTGTGGAGACTGGCACTGTTATGTATTCATAATTGGTCACTCACAAATTTGTGGAGATAAAACAGCTTTGAGTGATATATTTTTCCTTCAGTGTCCAGGATGTTATCCCTCCTCACAGTTTCATCAATCCATAGATGTATATATCTCAAGAGAGGGAAAATATATACAAAAAATGTAGTGCACTTCCAGAGTATGAATAAAAAAGTATTTAATAACTTACATTCAAGTTTAAAACAAACAGCATGTCACCATAAAGCGTCCTACGCGTTTCGTCCTTAGCTTGGACTTCCTCAGGGACTTGGTGTCAATAAAGTGCAATAAAATATAATAGCAGCAATAAAATACATCCCTCCCACAGTCCTTTTATACATCCCCATTCAGTGTTGAAGTTCTTTCAGCTGATGTTCGATTTTCTTTTTCGCGGCATGGGGCCGGATGACGTCATCACGTACGTTGCATGCGTTCCACTTGCGTTTCACGGAACCGGATGACGTCATTGCGTGCGTTGCGTGCGTTCCACTTTGCGTTTCACAGACCCGGAAGTGGGTCGTGATCGTTGGTCACTCGTTCTGTTACACTGACTCAAAGTATATTCAAGTGGGTGGACAAAACGGGGAAGGGGAGAGGGAAACAATTAAGAGAGTTCTCTGGAAGGCACTATCTTTCCAAGGCAGATGTGAAATAAAAAAACGAAGAAAACATATATTTATATTACAATCTGAGTTTGTAAATCTCTTAGTATGTAACCCATTTTCACAATTGAAGAATACAAATCTATATAGAGATGTATGTTTTTCCTTGTTTTACATCTATGTACAATTTATATAACTCATACCCAGAAATATATATTTTGTATACCTAAGACTATATAAAGGAATCTTAAACTGGACATCTCGTACAATTACAGTGTAATATGTATTATACATATGATGTACAGATGATACTGTAGTTGGTGGAACCCATTTTCATTGTACCTTTGTCTCATTCATCTTATGGAAAAGAGATATATATATCTCTAGATAAAGAAGGGGATATATTAAAAAATGTTAAGTTGTATAAATAAAAATAAAAATCAGATTCAATCAAAATGTTTTTTTAAAAAAACGGAGGGTAATAGCTTTATTCATAGAAAAAGTTGTCACAAAGATAAATGGCTGGAGACCATACCAAGAAGCCAGCTAATACGAGTGAGAAGGAATTGTACAAAAAATTCAGACTTTAGGGAACAAGCCAAACATTTAAAAAATAAATTTATGGCAAAAAAATATGAAACAACTTTGCTAGACAAAGAAATTAAGGAAGTAGGAGAAAAGAACAGAAGAGACTTAATAGTATCTAATCCCAAAAAACATTCTAAGGACAACTATAATTTTTCTTTTTCGACCCAATATAACACACAACATTGGAAAATAAAAAAGATTCTCAACAAACATTGGGATATCTTACGTCAGGATCCCATTTTGGGGAAAGTGCTCCCAAAAAAAACACCAGTCATTTTCAGGAGAACAAAAAACTTAAAAAATCTATTGGCACCAAGTTATGCTCTAAAAATTCCACGCAAAAGTACGACTCTAAACATCAGCGGTTTCAACCCCTGTAATTCTTGCAAAGCATGCAAAAACCAAAAATTTACCCAAAAAAAAGAATTTATAAGCTTTACTACAAAAGAGAGATTTAAAATAAAATCGAATATAAATTGTAATACGAAAAACGTGGTATACATGCTACAATGCCCTTGCGGGAAACAGTACGTGGGGAGAACATGCAGAAAACTAAAAGAGAGGATATTAGAACATCAAAATAATATCAGGAAAAATTCAACGAAACATATAGTACCACTACATTGCAATACCTGCAATAAATTTGATTGGCGGAATTTCAGTTTTTTGGGTATAGAACATGTGGACCCATATTGGAGAGGAGGGGATTTGACCAAAAAGCTCTCTCAAAGAGAGACTTTTTGGATCAATAAATTAAAAACACTCCAACCCCTTGGTCTAAATTTAGATATAGATTTATGGAGTTTTTTTGAAGACTAAATGCACCATCTATTTCATATTCTGTTTCTGTGGAATGTTTGGGAATCATTGCACTTTTCTCTCATTCAAAAACTAAAAATTATTGTTATGTATATACATTTTTTCATTTTATTCTTATTTCTAATTTAACTTAATTTTCATTTTTATATTTTATTTTTATTTCTATTTTAATTTTATTTTTATTTTTATTTTTATTTTTATTTTTTTATTTTTTCATTTTTTATATATTCTATATATTTTTATTTTTATTTTTAATTTTATTTTTAATTTTTAATTTTATTTTTATTTTTATTTTTATTTTTATTTTTATTTTTATTTTTATTTTCATTTTTATTATATTTATTATTTTTATTTTTATTTTTATTTTTATTTTTATTTTTATTTTTATTTATACAACTTAACATTTTTTAATATATCCCCTTCTTTATCTAGAGATATATATATCTCTTTTCCATAAGATGAATGAGACAAAGGTACAATGAAAATGGGTTCCACCAACTACAGTATCATCTGTACATCATATGTATAATACATATTACACTGTAATTGTACGAGATGTCCAGTTTAAGATTCCTTTATATAGTCTTAGGTATACAAAATATATATTTCTGGGTATGAGTTATATAAATTGTACATAGATGTAAAACAAGGAAAAACATACATCTCTATATAGATTTGTATTCTTCAATTGTGAAAATGGGTTACATACTAAGAGATTTACAAACTCAGATTGTAATATAAATATATGTTTTCTTCGTTTTTTTATTTCACATCTGCCTTGGAAAGATAGTGCCTTCCAGAGAACTCTCTTAATTGTTTCCCTCTCCCCTTCCCCGTTTTGTCCACCCACTTGAATATACTTTGAGTCAGTGTAACAGAACGAGTGACCAACGATCACGACCCACTTCCGGGTCTGTGAAACGCAAAGTGGAACGCACGCAACGCACGCAATGACGTCATCCGGTTCCGTGAAACGCAAGTGGAACGCATGCAACGTACGTGATGACGTCATCCGGCCCCATGCCGCGAAAAAGAAAATCGAACATCAGCTGAAAGAACTTCAACACTGAATGGGGATGTATAAAAGGACTGTGGGAGGGATGTATTTTATTGCTGCTATTATATTTTATTGCACTTTATTGACACCAAGTCCCTGAGGAAGTCCAAGCTAAGGACGAAACGCGTAGGACGCTTTATGGTGACATGCTGTTTGTTTTAAACTTGAATGTAAGTTATTAAATACTTTTTTATTCATACTCTGGAAGTGCACTACATTTTTTGTATATATTTTCCCTCTCTTGAGATATATACATCTATGGATTGATGAAACTGTGAGGAGGGATAACATCCTGGACACTGAAGGAAAAATATATCACTCAAAGCTGTTTTATCTCCACAAATTTGTGAGTGACCAATTATGAATACATAACAGTGCCAGTCTCCACACAGTTATACGCTATGCTGTTTTGTTTTATTTGTATTTAGCAGATTGTCCCCTATCCTATTCGCATATACCTATTGAAGACAAGAGGAAGTCTTCGGGGATCTACCTGGATACTCCACCTATGATATAGGGGAAGTCCTGGTTTGCTTTCATTTATATTTTCTTTTCACTGGGTTGTGTTCACATATCTTGTTGTTTTTGTTTGTATATTATCATCCTCACCATTGTGACACAACCGTAATGGCAACTTATTCATTTGCAAATATACAAAGGGGTAGAAATGTTAGATTTGAAAAAATGTTTCACCAAAATATAGACAATATCCCTTTAAGAGATTCTGATAATTATTACTTTACCAAATTAGAACGCTTAATGGTAAAAGAAACAAAAAAATGGTGGGAAGTGTCCTATTTGGAAAGCTACCTTAAAGAGGGATTAATCCCTAGGGGATTGAGAGTGGAAAAAATCCCTGCATGTGGTATAGATAATGAGGAATTCCTAAAAAAATGGGACTTAATCTTAGACACATGCTCACAAAATCTTATGAAATTAATAATTGAATTTGAAAAGCAAGGCAGAGAACAAATAGAGACAGATATCAAAACCTTAGAATCTGAGGGAAGTAAGAATATAGAGCCCAATAAATATAAAGAAAAAGAACAAGAAATCTGTAATGTAATTAACAATTTGGAAGAAAGAATATCAGAAACTAAAAATAATAAAATGAAGAGAGATAGAAGAGATAAAACTTTCAACACTTTTTCCACTAGTAACAAAATTAAGAATAAACACAAACGAAATTTTGATAGAGACACCAGAAACTTTGAGGGATCACAGAAAAATACCTCCTTTAGAAGACAAGATACATATAAAAGAAACATTTCACCCACTCGAATAAGAAATCCTTTAATTAACCAGACACAAAATTCACCCTTTAAAATTAGAAGGCATTCTAATAATTACACACGAAGTCCACCTGTCACAAGACGCAAAACATTTACCACAAACAATATCTCACAGACCCGAAATTCCTCTAAACAAAGGGGAAGGAGGGAATCAATTTCCCCAAATCGACGCGACTCCCCCCCAAAGAGATCTTATGCCCAGGCAACAAGAACTAATCTGGAACATACAGATGAGAGTGAAAACCTTTTTTTAGAGGGAGGACCCCATCACAGGGATGGGAGAATAACTCAATTCTTCAAACCACGTTACAATCACCAGGGAATTACATCAGACACCCACTCAAAAAGAAAAAGAGTAGAGGAGAATCCACGAAGAGAGGACTCTCTAAGACAATAGAGAAGCAATACGGAATTTATAATTTAACTGATATAGAGCTGAGTGATACTGATTTAAAAGCTTTAAGCAAAGGCTTAAAATTTGCCCCTAACCAAAAAATGAATTTCTTCAATACATATATTGATGTCCAAAAATACATCCGTAAAATGACACTAAAAAGATTTTTTCTAAAAAGAGAGAAGAAAGTACAAAAGAAATCACCACAGAACAGAAACAATTCAAAAAGAAATCACATTTCTATCCAGTAGGGGACAGAGGCCCCTTTCTAGAAACATTCAATAATATGGTATGCCATGACCTAGAAAAATTGGAAAAAGAAAAAAACTTAGGAGTGAATAAATATAATATGAGTAAAGAAGAATCAGCAAGCATAACTAAATTACAAAAAATGGACACCATAGTAATAAAGGAAGCTGACAAAGGGGGGGCTATAGTCATCATGACCAGAGATTACTATATGAATGAGGCACATAGAATTTTGGGAGATATAGGAACTTACATCAAACTCACAGGAGATCCAACAAAAAGATTTAACACCATCTTGGGATCTTTATTGGAACAAGCATATAAAAATGATATAATTTCTAAAAACAATAAGGAATATCTTTTCAATAATTTTCCAATAATACCCATTTTTTATTTTCTCCCCAAACTACACAAGAACCCCACAACCCCCCCAGGTAGGCCAATTATCAGTGGCATAAACTCCGTATCTGCCCATCTATCAGAATTTGTAGATCACCACCTCCAGAAATACGCACAAGAAGCACCTTCTTACTTAAAAGACACTGCCCATGTTTTAAGAATTTTGGAGAATGTAATTTGGGAACCCGATTATGTCTGGGTGACCATAGATGTCATGTCACTATACACAATAATAAAACACAACAAAGGTATAGTTGCAGTGGAACGTATGATGGAAAAAGATGAAAATATACCACCAAACTTTCGAAATTTCATTTTAAATAGTATCCACTACATTCTTAAACATAATTATTTTTTCTTTGATGATTCATTTTACCTTCAAACCACCGGCACAGCCATGGGGACCAGGTTCGCCCCCAGCTATGCAAACATATATATGAGGGATTGGGAATCCAACCACATATGGAGTGGGCATAGCTGGGTAGCGAACCTGGTCCTATGGAAACGTTTTATTGATGACATAATACTAATCTGGCGAGGCTCACACGAAGATTTGTCATCATTTATACACTACATCCATCAAAATGACTATGGTTTAAAATTTACACATGAAACAAACACCACTAGCATTAACTTTCTGGATCTAAATCTCTTCATAGAAGATAATCAGATTCAATCAAAATGTTTTTTTAAAAAAACGGAGGGTAATAGCTTTATTCATAGAAAAAGTTGTCACAAAGATAAATGGCTGGAGACCATACCAAGAAGCCAGCTAATACGAGTGAGAAGGAATTGTACAAAAAATTCAGACTTTAGGGAACAAGCCAAACATTTAAAAAATAAATTTGTGGCAAAAAAATATGAAACAACTTTGCTAGACAAAGAAATTAAGGAAGTAGGAGAAAAGAACAGAAGAGACTTAATAGTATCTAATCCCAAAAAACATTCTAAGGACAACTATAATTTTTCTTTTTCGACCCAATATAACACACAACATTGGAAAATAAAAAAGATTCTCAACAAACATTGGGATATCTTACGTCAGGATCCCATTTTGGGGAAAGTGCTCCCAAAAAAAACACCAGTCATTTTCAGGAGAACAAAAAACTTAAAAAATCTATTGGCACCAAGTTATGCTCTAAAAATTCCACGCAAAAGTACGACTCTAAACATCAGCGGTTTCAACCCCTGTAATTCTTGCAAAGCATGCAAAAACCAAAAATTTACCCAAAAAAAAGAATTTATAAGCTTTACTACAAAAGAGAGATTTAAAATAAAATCGAATATAAATTGTAATACGAAAAACGTGGTATACATGCTACAATGCCCTTGCGGGAAACAGTACGTGGGGAGAACATGCAGAAAACTAAAAGAGAGGATATTAGAACATCAAAATAATATCAGGAAAAATTCAACGAAACATATAGTACCACTACATTGCAATACCTGCAATAAATTTGATTGGCGGAATTTCAGTTTTTTGGGTATAGAACATGTGGACCCATATTGGAGAGGAGGGGATTTGACCAAAAAGCTCTCTCAAAGAGAGACTTTTTGGATCAATAAATTAAAAACACTCCAACCCCTTGGTCTAAATTTAGATATAGATTTATGGAGTTTTTTTGAAGACTAAATGCACCATCTATTTCATATTCTGTTTCTGTGGAATGTTTGGGAATCATTGCACTTTTCTCTCATTCAAAAACTAAAAATTATTGTTATGTATATACATTTTTTCATTTTATTCTTATTTCTAATTTAACTTAATTTTCATTTTTATATTTTATTTTTATTTCTATTTTAATTTTATTTTTATTTTTATTTTTATTTTTATTTTTTTATTTTTTCATTTTTTATATATTCTATATATTTTTATTTTTATTTTTAATTTTATTTTTAATTTTTAATTTTATTTTTATTTTTATTTTTATTTTTATTTTTATTTTTATTTTCATTTTTATTATATTTATTATTTTTATTTTTATTTTTATTTTTATTTTTATTTTTATTTTTATTTTTATTTATACAACTTAACATTTTTTAATATATCCCCTTCTTTATCTAGAGATATATATATCTCTTTTCCATAAGATGAATGAGACAAAGGTACAATGAAAATGGGTTCCACCAACTACAGTATCATCTGTACATCATATGTATAATACATATTACACTGTAATTGTACGAGATGTCCAGTTTAAGATTCCTTTATATAGTCTTAGGTATACAAAATATATATTTCTGGGTATGAGTTATATAAATTGTACATAGATGTAAAACAAGGAAAAACATACATCTCTATATAGATTTGTATTCTTCAATTGTGAAAATGGGTTACATACTAAGAGATTTACAAACTCAGATTGTAATATAAATATATGTTTTCTTCGTTTTTTTATTTCACATCTGCCTTGGAAAGATAGTGCCTTCCAGAGAACTCTCTTAATTGTTTCCCTCTCCCCTTCCCCGTTTTGTCCACCCACTTGAATATACTTTGAGTCAGTGTAACAGAACGAGTGACCAACGATCACGACCCACTTCCGGGTCTGTGAAACGCAAAGTGGAACGCACGCAACGCACGCAATGACGTCATCCGGTTCCGTGAAACGCAAGTGGAACGCATGCAACGTACGTGATGACGTCATCCGGCCCCATGCCGCGAAAAAGAAAATCGAACATCAGCTGAAAGAACTTCAACACTGAATGGGGATGTATAAAAGGACTGTGGGAGGGATGTATTTTATTGCTGCTATTATATTTTATTGCACTTTATTGACACCAAGTCCCTGAGGAAGTCCAAGCTAAGGACGAAACGCGTAGGACGCTTTATGGTGACATGCTGTTTGTTTTAAACTTGAATGTAAGTTATTAAATACTTTTTTATTCATACTCTGGAAGTGCACTACATTTTTTGTATATATTTTCCCTCTCTTGAGATATATACATCTATGGATTGATGAAACTGTGAGGAGGGATAACATCCTGGACACTGAAGGAAAAATATATCACTCAAAGCTGTTTTATCTCCACAAATTTGTGAGTGACCAATTATGAATACATAACAGTGCCAGTCTCCACACAGTTATACGCTATGCTGTTTTGTTTTATTTGTATTTAGCAGATTGTCCCCTATCCTATTCGCATATACCTATTGAAGACAAGAGGAAGTCTTCGGGGATCTACCTGGATACTCCACCTATGATATAGGGGAAGTCCTGGTTTGCTTTCATTTATATTTTCTTTTCACTGGGTTGTGTTCACATATCTTGTTGTTTTTGTTTGTATATTATCATTTTTATCATAGTTGGAATGGGACAAACACGATCTTCCATTCAAGCCTAAACATTATTTGCGAACAAGGGGAACCCACAAAATCTGTTCAGTAACCGAACAGAATGGAACAATTCCATTTGAATGCAGGAAAACATTAGACGATACAAAGTATAATTAAGGGAACATATGCGAGGAGTGCCATCTCCTGTGACCATTCCAATTATTCATTATGTAAGCCTTTAACTGCTACTTGGTGACTGTTTTTCCAACCATATCTCTAGTCCTTATCGGCTGCCTGAGGCAAAGAAGATAAGAGTAGTCTTTAGTTCTGAAAATAACAATCGTTCTCTGAAACTGCTATGTTTACAATAGGCAGAGTTAAACCTAGATGGACCTGGCACCCAGACCACTTCATTAAGCTGAAGTGGTCTGGGTGCCTATAGTGGTCCTTTAAGTAAACAAACTGTGCTGTCACATCTGATTCAAAATTATTTTTTTTGCCATGTAGGCTGTGTGAGTCACAGCCAGGGGAGTTGTGGCTAGTGCTGTATAAACAGAAACAAAAGTGATCTAACTCCTAATGGCAGAGAATTGAGTAGTAAGACTGCAGACACATAATCTATACACCAGAACTGCTTCATTAAAGGGACTCTCCAGGCAGCCGAAATTACTCACCTGGTTCCAGCGCCGGGAGCCTCGTGAAGCCGCGCCCCCTATTTCGTCTAAATGACGAAATAGGCGGGCGCGAGCAGGGAGCAATCAGGCGCTTCCATTTGGAAGCGTCATTGCTCCCTTGTGCGCATGCTCGGCTTTGCTGCACATGCGCACATACTTCAGAGGGCGGCATTCATGCCGCCCTCTGAAGTCCTGAGCGCACTACCGCGCATGTGCGCGGCCGCGAGCTGAGCTGACTGACAGCTCAGCTCGCGGTCTTTGCCCGCCCCCCTCCACCGCTGACAGGCTGGAGAGAGAAGGCGCGCACACAGTGCCTTTTCTCTCCTGAATACGTCTGACAAGTACAGGGCCTTTTTAGGGCCCTGCATGATAGGAAGTCCCTCTGGTGGCCGTCTGAGTGACGGCCACTGGAGGTATTCCTATCAATCAATGTAAACACTGTATTTTCTCTGAAAATACAGTGTTTACATTAGATTGCCTGCAGGGAGCTATAGATCTCACCTGAACAAATACATTAAGCTGTAGTTGTTCAGGTAACTATAGTGTCCCTTTAAGCTAAAATAGTTTTGCTGCTTAGAATATCCCTTTGAAGCCTCAAAACTTGCTGGGGCCCTTCTCATGCATATCATAGGGCCTTGTTATTACTGTGTTCACATCAACCAGGGCCTCTTATTTGAGTTTTACCCAATGCCTTGCAAACATATGGAGTAATGCCACTTTTTAGGATGATTGGGATGCTGAGTTATTAACAAACTAGAATAACAATGTGTTGCAGGTGTAAAAGCAGATAAAAAGGTTTGCATTAGGAATACAAATAAGCTCAAAAACTATACAAACTCACCCCTTCACTCAAACACAAATACTTCACACAAATGTAAATCCACATTTAAAAAGTGAACATTATATTCAGAAACACCCCTGCAATCAAACGCAAACATTTCATACAAACACAACCCTGTATTAAAACATAATAAATGTATACAAACACCCCTTCAAACACCAACACTGTACATTACACTATAGCGCCAATAAATGCTGCAGCGCTGTACAGATATACAACCTAAAAATTGACTTAGGGTGCCTTGGAAAAATACTGAAATATTAAGGACGCCTTGAATCTAAAAAGTTTGGCAACCACTGTATTACACAATACTTTTTGGACCTACATGGCTGTATGGAAATGTAACAATTATTTGTATTAATTTTTATGTTCAGGTGGAAGATAGCTTAGAACTCTCATTTCTTGGAGATGACGATGTGAAACTTGACATTTTTTTCTTCTATGAAGATGATGATTATATGTGGAATGGAGGAACCCAAGCTAAGAGTGGAAAGAAATTTAAGTATGACTGCTTTGCTTAATTCATTTTTTTTTTAGTGTGACAGAATGTAGGCTAAGTTTAACTAAAATGTTAGACTTCAGACAAGGTAAAACAGTCAAAAATAATTGCCATATTCAAAATAATGAGATATGGGTACCTAGCTACATGTGGGTATGTGGCTGCTCATATGGGGGGGGGGGGGGGGATATTGGGGGGAGTTTGTGGAGGAGACATAAGAGCACAGGAAAAGCAGGTAAGCAATCATAAAACAATATAGAAGAGAATATATAAAAACAAGGTAAAATGCTACAATCATTTACTTTATATATCTATATATATAATCTTAACGTTGAATTATTAAAAAGTTATTTTTAATAATTCAACGTTAAGATTATATATATATAGATGTTGATATAAGATTATAACATATAGATGTTAAAATAGTGCCTCATCCTGTGTTATCAGGTTAAAGTAATGTTACCACTTGTTTTGTGCTGTAATTTCCTTTTAAAGTTCCTACAGAGCAGGCCTTTTGGTTTTATTCATATTTTTTTTTAGTTTGCTTAAATCACAACTTGTGGAACTCTCTGGAAGAACAAAAATATAAACTCTTATAATGTAATGTCTTAACCCTTTAAGAAAGGTGGCGTTCTATTCCACTTCCTTTTTGGTGTGGCTCTAAATGCTGGCAGGCGGCATAGAACGTCCCCTTCATCATTATTACTTACCCGATCACCGCTGTTCCCCTGCCAGCGATCGGCATTGCTTCCAGTCTGGGGGGACTGCCTGACAGCCTAGACAGTCCCCTTCTGCCCCGTGGGCCATGTGATCGCTCTGAAAGAGCGGTCACATGGCCGCAATAGGCATCCATAGTGCTGCCTGCACAGGTAGTCTCCCTGCTCCTGTAATATATATAAATATATATATATATATATATATATATATATATATATATATATATATATATATATATATATATATGTATGTGTAAATTTCTAAAAATAAAAATAAATATATATAATATATATTCTCATTTCGTTTTAACTGTATTTTGATATGACTATATATTCATATCAAAATACACTTAGAATGAAATATATGTATAAATACATAAAAATAATTTAAATATCCAAATACATAATTTTATAAATAACTTCATAAATACACATGTAAACTCCAAATATATAAATATGCATATATTTATAAAATATTTTTACACAATTAAGTAATTTTATTGATTACAATTTGAGAGACCTGCCAGAAAGTCCAGAGAATTTAATTTGCCAACACTATATTTAACCCTGTAACTTTCCAAGACGCCCTAAAACCTGTACATGGGGGGGTACTCTTATACTTGGAAAACTTTGCTGAACACAAATATTAGTGTTTCAAAACGGTTAAACGTATCACAACAGTAATATTGTCAGTCAAAGTGACGTTTTTGCATTTTTTAACTTTTTTTTGTTTTTTTTACACACACAAACGGCACTTAAACTAATGATACATACGTTTTGAAATTCCAATATTTGTGTTCAGCAAAGTCTCCCGAGTATAACATGAAAACCCCATGTACAGGTTTTATATTGTTTTTGAAAGTTACATGGTCAAATATAAGGCTTGTTTTTACATTTTTTCACATTGAAATTTGCCAGATTTGTTATTTTGCCTATTGAGAGCTTATCTCTGCATTTTTTCACATACATCTATAAAGGCTAACTTTGGCCAGTGTATGTGACTAAGTGACTACTAAAAAAGAATGAACATAGCCCAAATGAAATACCCTGGGTTGTCTACTTTTGCAAATGGTATGCCATCATGGGGGTAATTCTCATTCCTGTGCTACGGTACAGTCTCAAAGGCAACATAACCAGTCTGGCAAATTTAATGTGTATAAACTGAAAAATGAAAGGTGCTATATTTGCAGTAAAAGCTAACAGTATTATGAAATTTACAGTTAAAATGCCACACAGAACAAGATTTATTTTTAATTTTTTTAAATCTCAATTTCTCACACTTTTTTTATTTTAGTTTTTATTCATAATTAATTGTTTCATATATAAATTGTTCATGTGAAATGAAAGCCCTGTTTCTCCTGAATAAAATGATCTATAATAAGTGTGGGTGCACTTACTGTAAAATGAAAAAGTGAATTACGGTTGAACAGCGTTAAAGCACAAATTCAAGTCTTTAAGTTTTGTTTTGATCACAATGTGTACAACTGGTTCAGTCCTTAAGGGGTTAATGTAATCCCGATTTGGGGCACAATATAAGCACAGTTGTTTACTGAATTCAGTCATTTTGTTTTTAATTTCAGATACCTCTTTCCAAAGTTTACACTTTGTTGGACTGAATTTGTAGAGCTAAAAGTTCAAGTTCCCTGTGAAACGCTGAATTACGTGGAAGCGAACTATGGAAAGAACTGGGATGTCCCTTTAAAGATCTGGGACTGGAAAAGCTCCCCAACCAATGTTCAGCCAAATGGCGTGTGGCCTGTGGATGAGTGGGACAATGTCATTCAGCTATACTGAGGAAGTAAACATTAGCTGATCTTCAATCATGGCAACTTGTGTAACGTGTTTAGACTAACTTGATATTAACCAGTTTATAAAATTTCAAAAGTATTTGGTGTTGTATTTATTGCAGAAGATGCTTAAAATCGTTAAAACATGTATCTTCGTGCACTTCTTTATCCTTCTTTTGGCATCTTTAATTACCAACTTACCAATATGCCTACTAATTAAGGCATTTATTTAATGTTTTAAGTTAAACAAGTTTCAAGAAAAATGTATTGGCATAATTGGTACTACATAGCTTTAAAACATAAATGTAAAAATAATCAAAACCCATTTGTAACAAAGTTTAGATTGTACCCAATCTATAACTGGTTTAATGTGTCTCGCTTCTGTGAAGGTGTGCCTAAAATAATCTGGGTAAGGCGAGGAGACTTGCAATAAAGGAATAGAATGGGAACGTTGCGGCTGGGGTTTTAAATTTTGTTTGTTTCACCACTCTACTGTTAAATGGGTTCCCATGCTCATTCAGCAGATATTGGGTACCTATCAAAATTATTTGGGACTTTGTATCTGGACTTTTAGAATGCCATGGTCTTGATGGCCATATTGCGATAACTATATATAATGTTAATGCTCCTTAAAGAGACATTCCATAGGACACTGCTGAAGTGCTTTATATATGAAGTGTTTCCCCCCCCATTTTACCAAAAGTTCAGATTTATTTCCTGGTTTGATTTGCTTGGTAGAGATAAACTCAAGAGGCATCAATTGCCCAGAGCAGCTGCCTCAGAAAGACTTCTCCTTGAGCTGCATTGGGAAGTCTGTAATTTGATAGACCCAAAAAGTCTTGGCTGGAGAAGGGGAGGCATTGCAAAGGCTTCAAACAAGAGAACTGCAGTTTTTTGCAAGCTGTTTTTAGACGTACCCCTAACGGAAAAAATACATAATTAAATGCAAGCATGCTTTGATTAGGTTATACAAAACCGTGGTTTTACATTTGGACAGTCGAGTGTCCCTTTAAAGGGATGAATACTTGACTAAAGCATATCTAAAAATACATACAAACCTTTAATATCTATATACACTGACTGGCCACAACATTAAAACCACCTGATTTATATTGTGCTGCCAAAACAGCTCTAATGTATCAAGACATTGACTCTACAAGACCTCTGAATGTGTCCTGTGGTATCTGGCAACAAGACATTGGCAGCAGATCCTTTAAGTTCTGCCCAAACGTGGGCCCCATTAATCGGATTTGTTGTAGTCTGCTACAATCTCTAGGTATGTGGTATGTGAAATTAACATCCTCCTAAATGCCAGGAACCAAGGTTTCCCAGCAGAACATTGCTCAGAGCATAACTATCTCTGCCGGCATGCCTTCTTGCCTCTTGCACCATTACTTCCCCAGGTAAACAAAGCACACACAAAATTCCATCCAGTTAATCAAAAAAGAAAATGTGATTCACCATTCAACCACCTTCTATTGTTACATGGTCCAGTTCTGATGCTCACGTCCCCATTGAAGGGGTTTTCGGCCATAGACAGGTGTCATCATGGGTACACTGACCGGTCTCTGGCTACACAGCCCCATATACAGCAGACTGCAAAGCACTGTTTTTGTTTTTTTTGAGATCTTTCTATCTTTGTCAGAATTAAGTTTTTGAGCTCTTCTGTGTGATTCGACAAGTCTTCACTCCCCAAGTGCATCAATAAGCCTTTGGTGCCCATGTTCCTGATGCCTCTTTACCACTCGTCATTCTTCACACCACTTTCTATTGGTAACCACTGCATACTGAAAACACCACACAAGTCTTGCCGTTTTGGAGATGCTCTACTCTAGTGTTTACCGACCCAGTCCTCAAGTACCTCCTAACAGTACAGGATTTAGGGATTACCCAGTTGTGTCTAAGGTGTTTTTAGAAAAAAATTAAAATAACACTTTAGACACACCAGGGTAATCCCTAAATCTCGGACTATTGGGGTACTTGAAGACTGGATTGGGAACCCCTGCTCTATTCAGTTCATCTGACAATGGTTTTAATGTTGTGATTGATCAGTGTATCTATTATATAGAGAGATGTAGTGACTGCTTTTTCTTATGTAAAAAATAGTTGACGATGGGTGGAGCTTAAGCAAAATTCATTTAAAAATTTCAGTTGCTAAGCTACTTTACGCTCAATTTATCAGACAAAAGAATCCCACAGAAGGATAAATTAAGTCTTCATAGACCGGGGAGAACAAAATATCCACATCCGAGTATTGTTATCCAGTGCAAGTAAGAAAATAAAAATATAAGGCAGGTGGGAAGGGGGTGAGAGTAAGGCTTAAAATACAAGGGGAATAAGGAAAACTTACAGGGACACTATGAAGTGGTTTCGGTGCAGTGCCTCTGTCACCACAGCCCTGCAATCTAAAACATTTCCATTTAGTAGACAAATGTTTTAATTGCAGGCTTAAATGCATGCCTAGTGCATGTCTTCCTGACAGCCTGTCAAGGTGCATCCACACTCATAAAAGAGTTTGACTCGATTTATGTGTCGTTCAACTTCGAATGTCATCACATGGTGATCATAGAGAAGCATTTGACTGGACAAGCATTGTGCATGTATTTCTCATTCCTACTGCTTCTCTGTAAGAAGTACTAGATTTGATGAGAAGCCAGGAAAGCAACACCTGCTGCATGATTTAGTGGCAGGAGGAGTGGGTGACAGCACCCACGTGAAGTCTTTGAGCACTGGAAAAAAGTAAGCGATAACTAACTTTTTTAATTTAAATTTTGGGGGGGGGGGGGGGGGGGGTCCTACTAGTGAGAACACAACGGTGTTGGTAATACATGTATTAATACGTGTTTATATTCCTAACTTTTAAAGAACTAAAAAAATCTAAATCGATGCTGCAAACATACTGCTTTAAAAGGAAAGTTTTGATGTATATCTTGACATGAATGCCCCATGCTTGTTTTAAGCACCAATGATGGTCACTCATCAAAATCTGGTCTCAAAAAACCTCACTTTGTCAAGAAATGTCCTAGAGGCCTGTGGCAAATAAGTAGGGTATTCCTTGCTGGTACAGGGCCGAAAATGACCAGTTGTGATTTTGGATTTGGTATGGATTATTATTCGTTCTTGAGAGTTTAAAGCATTGGGAACCCTCTACAATGGTAGTTCCTTAACCAGCACTTTAGTGCTGCATTTGTCAAGATGTAATCCATATCCCCATTGGAACAGAATTAGAATTACCTTAAATTCTGACACTTTCGAGGAGCATGACGTCTGTTTTGCAAACTTCTTCTCTGCTCACTTGTACAAGTCCTTGTATGTGTGTAGTGGTTTAGTTATATGCATCATTTTCTATAATCTAGAGGTAGTTGGGTAGCATTTTTTATTTTTGTCGTTATTCATTTAACTTTGCATTTTAAGTACTGAACTATATGAAGTTTGTCATGCTGGCCATTTATCCATGTGAAGGTGACTTAACCCCTTCGATGCCAAAATAAAGTATAAATGTTTTTATTTCCATGTATTTTGCGGCAAGAAATCTAGTCCATAAAACCTCACCATTGTTTATACTCCGATTAGCAGCATGTAGAGGAACAAATATCTCTGTCAGAAGCCTCTAGTCACGGATCTAATGAATGTAAAGTTGCTGAAAGTGTAGGCTCACCCCCTGCTTTCAAACAGTACAGGAAGTTTCAAAGAGTGATAGCAATAACCTACTTATAGTCGGGGGGTGTAGAGGGAGTGAATGGACTGTACCATTTCACTGCCAACAGTACATTAGCACAGGGGTTCCCAATTAATTTTTCCAGTGGAAGACATTGCCTTTTCTGTTGATTGTTCCTTGTTTTAACCAGATGTCCAAATTCATGGTTGTTGGTTGGTAAAAAAACCAAACAAAAAAAACACTTCTCTAACCTGAAAAAAAAAATACATATCGCACTACCTGACTGCAATTGATACTGGTTTTTATAATGTTCTTAGAAATACCTTTATGAAAGATGGATTTTGGATCAGTCTTGGAGCAAAAAGATTAGAAAACTTAAACTCACTACCTCACTGCAAAGGATGCTGTTTTTTTTGTTTTTGTTTTTTATAAAGCTCTTGGAAAGAAATCAACGTAAGCAGGATTTTGGCTCAGTCTTGGAGTAAGGAGAGCACTTTACTACAGCTTTAACTACCTGACTGCAAAGAATGCTGTTTTGTTAACATCTCTTAGAGAAAATTTTGGGGTATATCACAGATTTCTACAGATAGTACACATAACAACATATATATAATTATATGTAAAATTTAATAAAAATGTGAAAAGCACAACCCAAATAACTTGTTTTCAGCTGCAGACTTTAAACAGTCTCTACATGACAAAATAAACTTATCCTCATATGCCACAATGGACACTAATTTAAAGGGCAGTAATCTCTAAATGGCAGTATAAGAAATAGTTTCTGACCTTCCAGGAACAGCAGGGAGCGGTGGCCATCCTGGATGTGGCGATCCACTGCGGAACCCCAGTTTTGTTCTTGCGTAACACCTATTGGGAAATGCTGCATTAGCAGATCGTAGACTGATAAAGATTGATACAGCAGTTTTTAGTATCTTTATTTTAGAAATATATTGTTTTACTGTATGTGGTAGATGCAGACATGTTTTTAAATTATGTTGACATTTTTAGTAAGCTGTACTGCTAGTAAGACCTACAGGGTACTTACTACAAATACCTAAGCAATTTATCTATCCGTTTTTATTTATCTATTTTTGTGCATTAACTGTATGTGAGAAATTTTCATTTCCCCAATATTTCTTTATATTTTGTAAAGGAGGTACGAATAAGTGAAAAATAAAAAAATTGTTTACATATTTCTAATTCTTGCGTTTGTATGCAAAGGAATCTATACTCAAAACTGCTATGTTGTGATACGCTTATAAACTAGCTATGCACCCCTTGCTTCAAATATATGTTACCGCATGTTAATTTGTTCAATCAGAAAGTGCTCAGTGGTGAATGGTTAAGCAGGATTACATAACCTCTTTTAACCCCTTAAGGACACATGACATGTGTGACATGTCATGATTCCCTTTTATTCCAGAAGGTGATTCCACAGACTGACTAGTGACAAGTAAACACTGCATTCGGGTTGTGGCAATTGATGGAAGCACTAAAATTTCCATCAAATAGTTTGTTGCTTTATATAAGAGGTGCCCACTTCAAAATTCTTGTTGAAAGGAAATGTACATATATATTACATAACGTTAAAAACATGGTAACACAATATACAGAATAAGTCATTTCTGACTTCTGAACTAATCCGCAAAATACTGTCTAAATTGAAATACCACTTTTATAAATTGAAATACTATTATTTTATGCTGTATTTCTTATACAGTGCAGTTTTTTTTATTTATAAGGACATCCCAATGACTCAGTTTGTACTGTATACATACCATGTTAAAAAAAATGCAAAGGGCTCCATGTAAAAAAACAAGGAGGGGGCGGAGTTAACTGCCGAGCAGGAAAGTCGCACAGCACATGGGCTCCCGCTACACTAGCCAAAAAACTATAAAAAATAGCTGTTTTCCGCCTCTAAACCGGCAACCTCTTCGGCTCAGGAGAGAGACAGGCAATTCGCCATCAAGATGGGGCGCAAAACGAAGAAGCCCAGACCGGATAAACCGAGACAGGGCCCCAACATTGCGGAACTCTTGCGGCAAACTCAAGGGGCATCTGGGCCCAAAATGGCCGCCTACCCTGAAACCTTCTCTGAATTCTCGGATGACTTCTCCTCTGGGGAGGAAACGCCAGACCTACCCCAGATGGCGGCACCTCAGCCGACTGTCCGGGTAGCAGACACCTCACCGGTAACAACGGAGGTCCTTAAGTCCCTATTGGCCGACCTTCAAAAAACTCTCCAAACGGACATGGCGTCCCTCCGGGCCGACATCCAAGGCCTAACGGGAAGAATCGGAACTCTGGAGGCAACTACGACTACCCACACAACACAGATCGCTGCACTACAGCGAGAGGTGCAAGACCTCAAAAGCCAGAACGCAAAGCATGAGTGCCAGTTCGCAGCCATAGAGGACGCACGGCGGGCCCAAAATTTAAAAATCAGAGGCATCCCGGAAGACATTCAGGCCGCGGAGATCCCGCATATGCTAAGGCGGCTACTAACAGCTCTGTTACCGCCGCGACAAGCCAAAGCAGCTCAGCTGGACGGCTTCTTCCGAGCTCCGAAACCGGCAAAGGCACCTACCATGGCACCCCGAGACCTCATCATCCGCTTCCAGCACCACAGAGACAAGATGGCGGTCGTCGCAGCAACCAGGGAATGCTCCCCTTACAAGTTTGAATCGATGTCCCTCTCGTTCTACGCTGATCTCACCGGAAGTACACTCGCTTGGCGCCGGTCTTTCAAGCCATTTACAAAGCTGCTACAACAGCAAGAAATGCCATACAGATGGCTGAAGACACGTGCCATATGGCTCCAGAAGGGTGAGACCAACTACACTATAAGATCTCTGGAAGACGCGACAGCTCTACTACCCACCCTGGGCCTGCCTACAGACTCTCTTCAACCTACGGAGAACCTGAAAGAACCTACTCCGACTCACCAGTGGAACCCTGACCGAGTAAAACCCTTTGTCCCACGCAGAGCGGAACGGAACCGAACTGAGGCTACAGCAACCTGAAGCAATCCAGCCCTGATGTGGACTCTTTGTTAACCCATTGGACTATCTTCATTTTGTTATTTTGTTATGCATTATTGTGTTTCCTTTTTTATCGTTAGCTCCTCCATATAATGTTACTAACTGGACGAGACACTACACCCTACATCCACTGTCTGACTGACACTTAGCCAAGATCCATCCTCTCCCCCCCCCGCCTGATAGGAGAACGACAGGATACGAGCGACAACATAAGGCCAGGCGTAACACACACAGCGAGATAGAACAGGGCAGGACCCTATGGTGTAGGGCACCTACCCCATGCAATCTACTCACATTAAGGTACGGCCCGCATTGCTCCACACACAAACCCCGACCCGAACAGGGACCCACCGCCACGACTGACCTCAGACTAGCTAAAGGCTCTAACGGGCCGAGGAACCCAACCGAGTAGGCGAGTCCCCAGCACGGAACCGGGCACTCACCCCTAGCCACGAGATAACACGTACGTGACCGAGACAAAAATATAAAAAGTGCGAGTATTACCTGGCCACATAAATGTAAATTGATATTGTTGAATTAATCTCAGGCACAAGCTGTTGTGGCTGTGCTATGCTGTATGTTCCTCTTTGCACAATCAAAATAAAGAATTTAAAAAAAAAAAAAATGCAAAGGAATTAACATTTTCTTGATCCCACGAATTAAGCTAGGTAAGAGAAACCAGGCATATAAAAGTTTTTTAATGATTTTTAATTCAGCCAAGATTTCTGCTCTCTCTAGATTGCTATACAGAATGTGACAGACCCAGTTTCCCTAAGTTTCGTTCTTGAAATCCATGGATGTATCTGTCTGTTTTTGACTTTTTGTACCTATATTTATTAATGATTTTCATGAATAACGCAAATTTAAATTTTATTAGAGGGTAATATAACATTTTGGGCAAAATTATCATTATCTTAAACGGTATGTTGTGTACCGTGTAACTATCAATATAATGGGAAATAAGGGGATTTGTACTTGTATGGACAGGTAAAAATGTAATGAAATACTTTGTGTTGACACCCCCCCCCACCCCTAAATTTTTGTCTGTAATTGTTTGAGACATCAATTTCAAACCAATATGCTGCCAACTCCTGCTATATCCGTTTCTGTTTTATTATACAGCATATGTACCTGTGACAACTAGAGATGTCCCGAACTGTTCGCCGGCGAACATAGCATGTTCGCGGTCGCCGCGGTGGGCGAACATATGCGATGTTCGGTCCGCCCCCTATTCGTCATGGAGGTGGGAGGGTCTGGGAGGGAGCGTCTGCTGCTGATTGGCTGGAATGTGTCTGCTGACTGTGAGGTACAGGGTCAAAGTTTACTCAATGATGACGAATAGGGGGCGGACCGAACATCGCATATGTTCGCCCGCCGCAGCGACCGCAAACAAGCTATGTTCGCCGGCGAACTGTTCGGGACATCTCTAGTGGCAACTTGTGCAATTGGATAGGCTTTCCCTGCTGTCAGATTAATGATTTACCGCATTTGGCTAATGAAGCAACTGTGCTATTTATTTATTCATTATGGTCAACCCAGCGTTCAATCCTAAGGAAATACATAAGTAGTCCAGTGACATGGGTAGCGATAACTGGGTCTGCAGGTGATGCATAGATCTCAAATCTATGTTCGAAGTGTGTGAATCCCTTTTAGGGGTGACATTTTGTTAAATAAATAGGTTTCAATATTTATAGTTTATCTGTAACAGTTGAGTGGTTTTATTTCATTCTGGAGAAAATGCTATTTTAGATTGAAGAAAATGACATTCTAAAAACCGTGTGCACTAAAAAGAGTGCTGTCTGCTGTACTGCTGTTGTTCTTGACCTCATTCAATCTGTGAATTAACATTTAATAGCTCTGCTACCTCCATAAAATTGGTTTCCTGCACCTGGACTTTATTGAAACATACTAATTTCCTTGGCATGGCAGGACAACAGAATGACCTTACAGGCAGAAGTCGCACCCATAAATCTTTAAGTGACTGTTTGGACTACACAGAAGAAGACATGGTAAGTAAGCAGGTGTGGTTTTACTAGTGTCCCTTAAATGCATAGCAACTGTGCATGTGGATATTGCTTTCACCTTTGCCCTGTTACAATTCCCTTGAATAAGATGGAGACTAGAGCTAGTTGGACACAGTCACTTGGATACAGGATGACTAATCTGCCTGCCATTGGAAATAAAAGTAGCTACTGTGTTTTCTTATGCTAATAGAGATCTTCAAGTTTTAAACAGCGCAATTGTATGAAATAGAAATTTTAGCTTTTGCCTCTGTAAAAACAGGGTTGTTTTTCTTTTGGTTTTTTTTTTGAGACACGAATAAAACATTATGATTTTTATTTTGGACAATTATTGTTATTGTTAAGGACAATTTAAAAAAATAAAATAAATTTGGACAATGCTTTCTATTGTAGGAGAAACGGTGTTGTCTTACAAACTGTGTGGTGGTGTATGGGTTGCACCTCATGACATCAAATTTTTAAATGAAAGTTGTATGGACCTGAGTTTATGGATGATTGTTTTGGAAACCGTTTTTATTTATAGTAATAGCAGACTTATTTATTAAAGGGATTCTATAGGCACCCAGACCACTTGAGCTCAGTGAAGTGGCCTGGGTGCAATGCCCCTGTCACATTTAGTCCTGCAGTGTAAATCATTGCAGTTTAGAGAAACTGCAATATTGCATTTTAGTACTAAGACCGCCACTAGAGGCACTTTCTGCTTACTAGGCGAATATTGGTCACCTTACTGGTTCTGGACATCCTCATGCTCTGCATTAAAATCCCAATAGGAAAGCACTGAGCCAATGCTTTTCTATGGGGAGAGCCTAATGCCCTCACAATGCCCGCCACACATTCGCATTAGGTCCCGCCGTTGGAGGAGGCGGGTAGACAAAACGTATATGGTTTGTGGACTGCAGTCTCCAAGCGCAATTTTTCTGCAGACTTAAAGCAACTGGAGGTATATCAAGATGTCTATTAGCAGAGTACTGCTGAGGCAGCAGGCAGGGTTTTTGCTGGACCTTTGCCAAAGCACAAAAACAGTCTGTGCTTGGCTACCAAACAGGCCCATAATCATAGGTCTTTATTGCAGGTCAGCAACAAATGTTATAGCCAGGGAATACCACAAACAGGGAGTAACGAGAGAGCCAAAAGGAAGGTACACTTTAGAGAACGGGGGGTAACCCCAAAAGTAACATGGCAAAAAGAGGGCAAAAAGTGTACCTATGTATACTGAGTTATTACTCAACGATGCATAGATTCAGAGAGGGCTTCGGTAAACTATACAGAATATTCAACTGTAAGACAGAGTCTACCACTGGTCAATTGCTCAGCAAATTAAGCAAAGAAAAACAAATAAATTGTATTAATTGATTTTAAAACCACAACGTGCTAGTGTACATAACTGTTAACCTAAAATAGTGATAAACTGAAAACCCAACATAGGTGTAATAAATATAAAGAAGAAAGAAAAAAGTCTCAGCCAGGACCTATATATCTATAACGGAATTGCGTATAAATGTTAATATTAATAATAATATCAGGACTGGTAAGTGACCCCCAGGCCGCTAGGTAGGTGTGAGGGAATCTCAAACCCTACTTGCGGCAACAAAGGGTAGTACGTATAGTGTAGGGGGAACAGGCCAGTACGATAAGGCTCCGTCCGGAGATAAGAATATATAGGTGGGGATAGAAGGAGAAAAGAGCACTCTCTCCCCGTAAACACGGAAAGATAGTGGCGGTCACGGCTGTATTATAGACCACAGTGTGACTGGAGTTTGTAGTTATTACTGGTCTGGTTCCCGTAGCAAAGTAACTTGTTTTACAAATGTGATACCAGCAGTGGTGTTAACAGCTTCGTGACCTGTTGTCTCTGCGTATACTATAGCAGTGGCAGCGGTAAATCTACCCATATGACAGCAGCAGCCTGAAATCGTGGGTGATCTAATGTAGCATAAAGTAACAGCTATCTACGCCCTAACGAACTCTACAAAGGAACACTTGCTTTATACGATAAACAGAACAGTATTAATGAAGTCGTCTTTAGGAAAGGAAAAAGCTAGTCCCCGTGCCTTCATGGGCACCTAACTATTATCCCACTCAATCAACCAAAGTATCGTAGGTATAACGGAAGAATAGTTGGTGCAGGAGCTAGGTTTAGCTAGAGTGAAGTGAAGAGCGCTGCTGAACAAAGTTGCCTTGCTGCTAACGCTAGAAACTGTGCCTTCGAGGGCACCTCAAATCTAACCCCCCTGGTAGAGATACAAATCATAAAAATTAAATAAATAAGGAACTGATAGTAGATTCTAACTACTGGTGTGCTGCAATAGAGATCAATGGGCACACTGGAAACCTCCAAATTAGGACGAAATTAGATATAGTTATAACTAGATAGCGTGGTCGCTGATTCAAGTGCTTCCCTCTAAATCATAGGAGAAGTACTGAAGGACACCCTGACGCGCGCGTTTCGCCCGACCTGGCTCGTCAGAGGGGAACCGGCCGGTACACTGCATCTGGTTTAAATCTAGATGCATGTATTCCTATTGGATGAAAAGGACCATCACCTGATTGGTGAGTACTCATTCCGTCCATGATGACGAACTGAGTGGGCGGGGCTCAAACACGAAAGTTGCTTAACCCCTTCAGTGCTGAGTACAATTAAAAGGAACACGGGATGCAAATATAGGAGAAAATACCAGTCATTGGAATAGACAATGCATGATGGGAGAGAAAACGAGTAGGTGGGATTATTAGATGACCATACTCGATTGTGAACTACCGTTAATAGAGTTACTACATTTATAATATATACAGAGTTGTGTCTATGAATAAATGACAGGCAATAGTCTGTGTTCATACTGGTTCTTATGTGAACCGACAGTTATATACTCTCCAGATGTGAGCAGATTAGAAGGGCATAAGTAATGGAGTGGACCCCCAGATAAAGATTTTAGGCGTGTGGTTAAACGGATGTTGCTGTTATACAATGTATACTAGTTAGAACATCTGTATTCTATAGGTTGTTCATTGATGTATGAAAGGGGTAAAGTTGAACTCTTCGTTCAGGCCGTCAGGTGTTAGTGTTTTCAAGAAGTAAATCCATCTGGACTCTTTCATCAGGAGGATTTTATTGAAGTTCCCTTTCCTGGAGTTTAAAGTTAATTTCTCCAGTGCCTGAAATGTGAGGTGTGTTGGGTCTCCCTGATGGTAATTGCGGACATGGTTCGATACTGGAGTGGAGATGTTTGGATTAGTGATGGAGCAGGTATGCTGTAGTATCCTGCGTTTCAGTTGTTGGTAGGTTTTTCCCACGTATTGGATATTACAACTGCATGTAATCAAATACACTACCCGAGTAGAGCTACAATTAATGAACTCCTTGATTTTGTATTCTTTCTTCGTTATGGAACTTGTGACTATTTTTGTGGGTTTGATGTATTGACATGCTTTGCAGTGTCCGCAGCGGTAGATTCCAGTAGTCTGCGTTAACCATGTAGATTGTGATGGTTTGATGGGTTCGGTATGGCTATGGACCAGAACATCTCTCAGGTTTTTGGCCCTGCGTGCAGTAATTTGAGGGTAACTGCCAATGTTTTCACCAAGGTCTGCGTCATGTTGGAGTATCGGCCAATTGTGTGCCATTATGCTTTGTACTTGGTCCCAGTACAGATCATAAGTGCCTATGCAACGAGTAATTTTGGTTTCAAGCTTTGGTTTGTTAGTTCTTATGCTTTCGCTTCTGTCTGTTGATAGTGCTCGTTGAAAGCCGCGTTTTAAGATTCTGTTTGGGTAACCTTTCTGCTTAACCCCTTAAGGACCAAACTTCTGGAATAAAAGGGAATCATGACATGTCACACATGTCATGTGTCCTTAAGGGGTTAAACATAGTTCTCAGTTTCCTAGCTTCCATTAGGAAGGCTATTTCGGTCGAGCAATTTCGCCTTGCACGCAGATACTGGCCAAAAGGTATACCTGACTTTAACTTTGCAGGATGATAACTCGTCCAGTGGAGCAGACTATTGGTTGCTGTGTCTTTCCTGAAGAGTTCGGTTTCTACCTTGCCATCTTCCAGAATTTTTATATTGAGGTCTAAGAATACCAGATGTTCAGAATCGATCACGTGAGTGAGTTGGAGGCCTATGGTGTTAGTATTGAGATCTCTCACCAGATTTAAGAATTCTTCCACAGATCCTAACCAAAAGACCAGTATGTCATCAATGTATCTATGCCAGCTATAGATACATGTGTCATACTGGTCCTTGGTGACAGTTGGCAAAATGGTTTCCTCCCACCACCCTAGATATAGGTTGGCGTAGCTTGGAGCACACGCCGTCCCCATAGCAGTCCCCTTGAGTTGCAGGTAGTGTTGACCATTGAAGACAAAAAAGTTGTGCATCAGTACAAATTCCAGTAATTTAATGATAAATTCGCTTTGTACTGATGTGAACCCTGGCGTTTTCTTTAAGAAATAGGACGTAGCTAGTAGGCCAATATTGTGTGGGATGTTGTTGTACAGGGCTACCACGTCCAAACTTCCCAACATACAGTAGGGGGGGACTTCTAGATTTTCAAGTAGTAGCAATGTTTGTTTAGTATCTTTTAGGTGAGATTTTAGTCTGATGACCAAGGGATGTAGTAATTTTTCCAGGAATTGGCTACTTCTCTCAGTCAGAGAACCATTGCCTGAAATGATTGGCCTGCCAGGGGGATTACTCGGGTTCTTATGGATCTTGGGAAGACAGTAGATGGTGGCAATTGTTGGAGTCATATTAGGGATGATGAATCTGTGTTCATCCTTACTAATAATGCCATCCAATTCTACTGCATCCAAGATGTTTTTAAGTTCAGTGAGATATTCTGTGGTGGGGTCATTAGGGAGATGGCTATAGTGCTGTGTATCTTGGAGGTGTTCCATGCAGATCTTGATGTAGTTACGCTTATCTAGCAGGACGATATTCCCACCTTTGTCAGAAGCCTTGATGAGTTACCCTCAAATTACTGCACGCAGGGCCAAAAACCTGAGATGTTCTGGTCCATAGCCATACCGAACCCATCAAACCATCACAATCTACATGGTTAACGCAGACTACTGGAATCTACCGCTGCGGACACTGCAAAGCATGTCAATACATCAAACCCACAAAAATAGTCACAAGTGCCATAACGAAAAAAGAATACAAAATCAAGGAGTTCATTAATTGTAGCTCTACTCGGGTAGTGTATTTGATTACATGCAGTTGTAATATCCAATACGTGGGAAAAACCTACCAACAACTGAAACGCAGGATACTACAGCATACCTGCTCCATCACTAATCCAAACATCTCCACTCCAGTATCGAACCATGTCCGCAATTACCATCAGGGAGACCCAACACACCTCACATTTCAGGCACTGGAGAAATTAACTTTAAACTCCAGGAAAGGGAACTTCAATAAAATCCTCCTGATGAAAGAGTCCAGATGGATTTACTTCTTGAAAACACTAACACCTGACGGCCTGAACGAAGAGTTCAACTTTACCCCTTTCATACATCAATGAACAACCTATAGAATACAGATGTTCTAACTAGTATACATTGTATAACAGCAACATCCGTTTAACCACACGCCTAAAATCTTTATCTGGGGGTCCACTCCATTACTTATGCCCTTCTAATCTGCTCACATCTGGAGAGTATATAACTGTCGGTTCACATAAGAACCAGTATGAACACAGACTATTGCCTGTCATTTATTCATAGACACAACTCTGTATATATTATAAATGTAGTAACTCTATTAACGGTAGTTCACAATCGAGTATGGTCATCTAATAATCCCACCTACTCGTTTTCTCTCCCATCATGCATTGTCTATTCCAATGACTGGTATTTTCTCCTATATTTGCATCCCGTGTTCCTTTTAATTGTACTCAGCACTGAAGGGGTTAAGCAACTTTCGTGTTTGAGCCCCGCCCACTCAGTTCGTCATCATGGACGGAATGAGTACTCACCAATCAGGTGATGGTCCTTTTCATCCAATAGGAATACATGCATCTAGATTTAAACCAGATGCAGTGTACCGGCCGGTTCCCCTCTGACGAGCCAGGTCGGGCGAAACGCGTGCGTCAGGGTGTCCTTCAGTACTTCTCCTATGATTTAGAGGGAAGTACTTGAATCAGCGACCACGCTATCTAGTTATAACTATATCTAATTTCGTCCTAATTTGGAGGTTTCCAGTGTGCCCATTGATCTCTATTGCAGCACACCAGTAGTTAGAATCTACTATCAGTTCCTTATTTATTTAATTTTTATGATTTGTATCTCTACCAGGGGGGTTAGATTTGAGGTGCCCTCGAAGGCACAGTTTCTAGCGTTAGCAGCAAGGCAACTTTGTTCAGCAGCGCTCTTCACTTCACTCTAGCTAAACCTAGCTCCTGCACCAACTATTCTTCCGTTATACCTACGATACTTTGGTTGATTGAGTGGGATAATAGTTAGGTGCCCATGAAGGCACGGGGACTAGCTTTTTCCTTTCCTAAAGACGACTTCATTAATACTGTTCTGTTTATCGTATAAAGCAAGTGTTCCTTTGTGGAGTTCGTTAGGGCGTAGATAGCTGTTACTTTACGCTACATTAGATCACCCACGATTTCAGGCTGCTGCTGTCATATGGGTAGATTTACCGCTGCCACTGCTATAGTATACGCAGAGACAACAGGTCACGAAGCTGTTAACACCACTGCTGGTATCACATTTGTAAAACAAGTTACTTTGCTACGGGAACCAGACCAGTAATAACTACAAACTCCAGTCACACTGTGGTCTATAATACAGCCGTGACCGCCACTATCTTTCCGTGTTTACGGGGAGAGAGTGCTCTTTTCTCCTTCTATCCCCACCTATATATTCTTATCTCCGGATGGAGCCTTATCGTACTGGCCTGTTCCCCCTACACTATACGTACTACCCTTTGTTGCCGCAAGTAGGGTTTGAGATTCCCTCACACCTACCTAGCGGCCTGGGGGTCACTTACCAGTCCTGATATTATTATTAATATTAACATTTATACGCAATTACGTTATAGATATATAGGTCCTGGCTGAGACTTTTTTCTTTCTTCTTTATATTTATTACACCTATGTTGGGTTTTCAGTTTATCACTATTTTAGGTTAACAGTTATGTACACTAGCACGTTGTGGTTTTAAAATCAATTAATACAATTTATTTGTTTTTCTTTGCTTAATTTGCTGAGCAATTGACCAGTGGTAGAGTCTGTCTTACAGTTGAATATTCTGTATAGTTTACCGAAGCCCTCTCTGAATCTATGTATCGTTGAGTAATAACTCAGTATACATAGGTACACTTTTTGCCCTCTTTTTGCTAAGCCAGGGAATACCATTTTATTTTAGAAATCCTTGCATTATATAAAAAAATTACAAATATACATAGAGCAGGATTGTTCAAATTGTATTGCAAAATAAATTAACCAGAATAAAACTTGCATTCAAAAAGCACTTTGGATTAAATGCTTTTGTCTTTTTTTTTTTATTATTTGACTGTTAAATTAATATACCAATTGATGTATAGAAAAAGAAAACAAGTCGAGGAGGCGGAGCTAGCGATCACCCTGAGCAGACACCCTTTCTGCCAGCTCCTCACGGTCCTCAAGAAACTGGCCTAATATCCTCAATTTACAAACCCATCCAGCTCCACAAAACAGCTATCCTATCTCCTGAAGGCAAACCAGATCTGTCGATGACTTTCTTTCATTCCCACAACCAACATAAGCTGAGGCGCAGGACCGGGGCCTACCACGCACTGACCATCCGGGCTGGAGACGCTCCTAAACAGTTAAGCGGCGGGGAGCTATCCAAGCACGATACCTATGTCACCTGCACAACTGGAACACATGCCTGCTATGGGATGCCGACCTGCGGACGATCAGGCCATAGGCTCAATGCTACAGATGCCTATGCCTCCCAGACACCATCCTGCCGAAGCCTCACGTGCTATAACTTTGGCCATCGAGACAGAACAAGTACCAATGGACACTATGCCCGATCCCAAGCCTAGCCAGACTAACTCTTCTGAACCATATGATAGGACCGGTTCCACTACCTAAAACGACGTGAAAGTGCTATTAGCAGATATCCACAAGTTATGGGCTGCAGACCTGACACACATCAACACTGATATACAAGCAGTCACTGACTGCGTAAAAGCAGCCAAAATAGATCTCTCAATCGTTATTCAAACAGACTCCTCTGCCACAAGAGACTTGATCAAATGGCTCCATATGCAACACTCAGGATAACTGCATTTGAAGATAGACATCGCTGCAACGTGATCTGTGGGGTCCAGGGCCGTCTTTAACGCTGGGCCCAGGCCCTTTTAATTCTGGGGGCACAAGGCAGCTGCCCTGTGGGCCCTGCTGCCCTCAACAGCTTACTCCCCCCATGGGCACCCGGTGCATCCTGTTGCTTGCACACTGAGAAGGCCCAGCGGGTGACCCATGCACTAAGGGCCACCCGGTGGGCGTTTGTAAGCAGGGGCCTGGTCGCATGCAGACATACTGACAGAATGTTATAATTTTATGTTTTCTATATGTTTTTGTTAGTATCGTTGCTGGCTATGAGGCAGGATATGTTACACTAAAGACTGTTACGAGGTGTAATCACCTAGATAGTAACCAATAACTATCTAATGGCAATTAAAGGAACACTATAGTCACCTAAATTACTTTAGATAAATAAAGCAGTTTTAGTGTATAGATCATTCCCCTGCAATTTCACTGCTCAGTTCACTGTCATTTAGGAGTTAAATCACTTTGTTTATGCAGCCCTAGCCACACCTCCCCTGGCTATAATTGACAGAGCCTGCATGAAAACAAAACTGGTTTCACTTTCAAACAGATGTAATTTACCTTAAATAATTGCATCCCAATCTCTAAATTGAACTTTAATCACATACAGGAGGCTCTTGCAGGGTCTAGCAAGCTATTAACATAGCAGGGGATAAGAAAATCGTAATTAAACAGAACTTGCAATAAAGAAAGCCTAAATAGGGCTCTCTTTACAGGAAGTGTTTATGGAAGGCTGTGCAAGTCACATGCAGGGAGGTGTGACTAGGGTTCATAAACAAAGGGATTTAACTCCTAAATAGCAGAGGATTGAGCAGTGAGGCTGCAGGGGCATGTTCTATACACCAAAACTGCTTCATTAAGCTAAAGTTGTTCAGGTGACTATAGTGTCCCTTTAAGCATTCTAAGTTGAAAGTCAATCTGCCCAAGTATACTTACCCATACTACTGGGCCAGACGTTTTCCACTTTCTGGCCAGAAAAACTTTTATGGTCATAAAAATATGAATCAAAAGAGCCTTCTGATATTTATCACAACAATGAAGGCCAATATGAAGTAAAAACATCTGAATTGTTATCTCTATGTTTCATGTTTCCAGCTAGCATCTGACTCACGAAAAGGTTCTCTTTCAAAATTTGTAGCTCTAAGCAATCCCACCACATATGGGAGTAAGATCCCATTTCACTACCACACATCCAGCACAATGGTGATGTGAATGTGAAGAACCTGGTTAATTTGACTGGAACCAAATCCCATCGAAAGATAATTTTGTAGTGGACCTCCTGTAAACTAATACAGTGTATGTATTTTTTTCACCAAGTAGATGCCATCAAACTAATCTTTTCGAGAGAATGATTTATTTAGTTATATTTCCCTTTTAATCCAGGCCTGTTCTTTGTTATATGTAGTCAAAGAGAGTAGAAATGTATTTGACCTTGAAACCTATTCTACTGAGGCAATCCCCACAAGGCATATTTGTTGTAAAAAAAAAAAAGTTGTTGAAAACCCTTTGCTGAGAGATCAAATTTTGAGAGGACTGTGGAAAAGAAAAGTATATCTTCTTGTTCTTTCAGGTTTGAAATTGTCAATATCCCTTTTCCCTTCTAGTGTCTCAAGTAGAGTTGAGCGGACACCTGGATGTTCGGGTTCGGACAAACTTTGAAAAAAAGTCCAGGGTTCGGGCTCGAACTTGACCCCGAACCTGAACCCCATTGAAGTCAATGGGGACTCGAACTTTTGGGCACAAAAATGCCTCTAAAAAAACTCCTGAAAAGGGCTAGAGGGGTTCAAAATGAAGTAACACGGGGGTTAGAGTAGGACAAGTGCCCTGCAAACAAATGTGGATAGGGAAATCACTCAAAATAACATAAAATACATAAAATAAGCAGCCGCTTAGTAGATAACTCCCTAATTCCCACGGTCAGGTAGTTACTTAGTATTCGTAAATTGTCAGGGTATTTATATCGGCAGACATTTTGTGCTATGATAGAAATTAAAATGTATATTGTCAGAGTCACTCTGAACAGAGCAGACTCCATTTTGTTATTTTCAAGCTAACAAAAGACTTCTGTAAAACTAACCACTTTGCCAGAGCTAAAGCAATGCATAGTATATACAAACCAGGTTATAAGAAATGAGAATGGGGGATGGACAGACTGTCTAAATGCTAATGGAATAGAATAAATTCTAAACCCAGACATTTGTGACAGAGAAGATTAAATAATTTAATTTTACTTTCGATATTGTATAAGATCCCATTGTAATTTAGAGGTGAAACTTAGTTTACGAACTGTCATATTAGAAATTACAGCAGGAATTGGAGACACACAGTCTGAAGAAAGCCCAAAGAAACTCTTTGAACTGACAGAAAACTTAAGTTATAGATAACCATAAAGATAAGCTAAATAACGTCAGAATAGCCACCAGGAAAAGTTAACTCTTTCCTGGATAGGTATGTTTAGTGGGACGAGACTGCCCTCTATAGACCAAATACTTAAATTGCTATCTGAAAGGTAACCACACCTCCAGTTTTCTATTGGTCTATCACCTAGTGACGAACAGAGAATTTTTCCCTTTAAAAAAAAGTTAAGACAAAGGGAAGAGAGAGAGAAAGGAAAAGAGGGAGCAAAGGAGTAAGCAAGGGGAGAAGAAAGACAAGGAGGCAGAAAGAAGCAAGTGAGTCAGTGCGAGAAAGAGACCCATGACAAACATTCTTTGACACTTAGCTACCTGAGAACATCTGATGAGAATGTCTACTCAACTGGTAATTATACTGGTTTCATTTAATTAATCTAAATTAATTAAATTTTTTCTAATAGCATGATATATGACTGGATAAATCACAATCAGATTTCGATATTTAGAAATCTTAGTTAACTAAGAAGTATATAGTTATAACCATTCCATTCTGCAGATGGAATTAGAATAATTATGTATTTATGTCATTTATCACATGTTAGCATATCGTGATATTTATCCAGGTGTATTGATTTGCTCTAAAATAAGATAAAATAGCTGTTTAAGCAAGTTAAAATTATGCTTATAGAACATGGTAGATTACTCTTATTGGATGGTTCCAGGAAATGACTAATGAGCTGGTTTAAATGTTATTTTATTTAAAATTACATGAGAATAGATCTTAATTACCTAGGAGGTCTAGCCAGCATTGAAAGGGTTATTCTAACTGTTAGCTAAGTTTTATGGCCTTACGCTGCAAGCTCTGTGAAACACCGTCATAAATCTTGTTTGACAATTGCTGTGTTAGCCATTGGAATGTATTGCCATTTATATTGCATACTCATGTTATACTGAATATTCATTGATTATTATCACGCATGTTACATATTATTATTATTTAATTTGTCACAATAAATTGTATCTATTTTTATAACAATTTATGATTTTATTTATATGGAATACATTTCACTTACACGATAACGATCTTTGGGATCTGAGAATTGAAATAGTGGGCAATTCTCAACTGTTTACTATTATTATCCCATAAATATCCCCACAAAATTCAGCCTGCGCGGTGCGTGGGGACACTAAATAACAATAAGGGGGGGGGCTTATTGTGGGGGCCCCTGGCCCCCACCCCTGAGCAGAGGGTGGGGGCCCTAAATAAAAATTTACCCCCCCAGGTGACTAGGGGTCAGCAAACCCCTAGTCACCCCCCTCCCCCCAAAAAATTAGCTCTACCTACCCCCCTCATCCTAAAAATAATGAGGGGGGACCCTTATCTAAATACCAGTTAAAAAAAAAATAGACTTACCATTTGATGTCTTCTTTCTTCTAAAATCTTATTTTTTCAGCCCCAAAAAAGGCCAAATAAAAATCCATAATAACCGCTGTAGCGGAGTGCAATATTAAAATCCACGATATCCACTGGTATAACAGGTAAATCCACAGTCAGCGCTGAAACGTAAGGCAATATCCCAATCCTCCCAATAACCGGACGAAACACAGTTTGGGAGTCAACTAACTCGCTTTATTTGCAGGCTTGTATATTTATGCAGTTCCCCATGCAAGGGGTTTCCTTACAGAAGTTTCAGGGGATTTCTCCCATCATGCATTGTAATTCTCCCAGGGTGCATTGCTACACGAGAGGGATACTCCCACCAAAATGGCCGATTAAGTGGATTATCCCCTCGTGTAGCAAAACCGACAATTCACCTTAAAATACCTTTTATGAGCTGTATACGGTACATTGACATAACCGAACGTTCGGCAGATAGCTGGGGTCTGAGCGCATCTTTTGTGAGAATACCGCTCAGATCCGAGCTGAAATGACCGAACGCCGCAACAAATACAGTTTACATGGAAGTTCCCCTCAATCTGCCGATTACACCTGGGGGAACGATCCTACCGAACACCGGGCTCCTGAACAGTCTGGAAGTCCAGCGGTGTTCGTGTCGTCGAGTAGCCGTTTTCAGTTCCAGGCGCTCGACGACCAAACACCGCTGAAGAATAGCGAATCCAAGATGGCCGACCGCCGCATGGTCGGTAGCCGAACGACGGCCACCTAGGAGAGCTTCTAATTACCGATTGCAACATTGTTGCAATCGGTTAACAAGCGTAACACGCCTCTAAGTGTGTGGTCTATCAGGGGAGCCCGTATTCGTTCCACGAACAGCCCGGATGGCCGCTGTTCGTCGAACAAAGTATTTGCATGCTGGTAGCTTACGGCTGCCAGCATGCGAATTACCATAATTCCAGATACACAGTAAAAATACATGTAACACACAGTACAACCTACAGACAACCTTTCCTGTATTATAGTCCAGAAGTGGCTAGGTTTGCCACAATGCTCCCCCAGAACCAAGCCGGCATACACAGTCTGATCCCAACGGATCGGCTTGGGGATGTCCGGGAGAGCACTCACAGATCACTTTTCAGTCTGTCTAGATAACCCGTCGGCGTTACCGTTTTGTTTCCCTGGCCGGTAATGGATTGTAAAATCGAAGGGCTGCAGCGCCAAACTCCAGCGCAGCAGCCTGGCATTGTCCCCAGCCACACGGTTCAGCCACACCAACGCATTGCGATCTGTGAGTAAGGAAAAAGGTTGTCCATACAGGTAAGGCTGTAGCTTTTTGAGGGCCCCCCCCACGGCCAGGCATTCTTTCTCAATGGCGGCAACAACTTTCGGCTCAAGTAAGCTACGGGATGTTCTCCGCCATCTGCTCCTACTTGGCTCAGCACTGCTCCTGTAATGGTATTTATTAATTAATGACTTTTTGTCATAAAAAAGCATAATGAGCTTAATGCTTTAGACGCACCACTAGATGTCAGTAAAGCATAATTAGCTTAATGCTTTAGAGGCACCACTAGGGGTCAGTGTGCTAACTCATGTGCTTCTGGCAGTGACATCACAGGCCAGCCTACTTACTGGATAAAACCAAATAGTAGGCGGAATTCAGTCTCTTTTCCTTTGCTTGCATTGATTGAACATGTAGCTGACTGTATAGCTCCAGCCAAACAGGCTGGAGCTGTGTAAGTAATCTATTATAACAGCTAGCAACTGTTATAGCCTTTTGTAAGTAATGTTGTAGTTTTGTATTGTGTAATTATTGTGGTAAATTGACATTCTGCTAGCATTTGTTTAATTGTTATTATAATTATATTAAATATACATTTAATACTACAATGTTTTGTGTATTTCCTATTATATATTCGACCATAATACCGAACTCTAAAAAATATTAATGTTATTTGTTGCTTAATTATTATATATATATATTCATTATTAAATTAATATTCATATTTAAGTCACGACCATAACAGCTCCTAATCCAAACATTGAAGCGTCTGTGTGGACAAGAAATCTTTTAGTTGGATCAGGAGCGGCAAGTACAAGAGCATTCGTTAAAGCAGTTTTGAGTTGTTGGAATGCCTGCTCACACTCTGGGGCCCAGACAACCTGTCGAGGGAGGTTCTTGCGGGTCAAGTCAGTCAGGGGTTTGGCCAGGGCACTGTAATTGGGCACGAATTTTCTATAGTACCCTGCAGTACCTAGAAAGGCTAGCACTTGGGTTTTGGTCCTTGGGGTGGGCCACTTGGCTACGGCTTCAATCTTGGCTGGCTCGGGTTTCTGTTGCCCACACCCCACCCGGTGGCCCAAGTACTGCACCTCTGCCATCCCTATGTGACACTTGCTGGGTTTCAGGGTTAACCCTGCCTCTCCAATACGATCTAGGATGGCCCCTATATGTTGTAGGTGTTCCTCCCAGGTCTGGCTAAATATGGCAATGTCGTCTAAGTCCGCACATACATATCCTTGGAAACCGTCCAGTAGCCGATCTACCATCCGCTGAAAGGTTGCCGGAGCATTTTTCATCCCGAATGGCATGACCCGAAATTGGTACAGGCCAAACGGGGTGACAAAGGCCGACTTGGGGATGGCATCATCGGCTAATGGAATTTGCTAGTATCCCTTACACAAATCTATGGTAGTGAGATACTGGCCACGTGCCATCTTATTCAGCAGCTCGTCTATCCGGGGCATCGGGTAGGCATCAGACACTGTTTTGTCATTTAGCCTCCGGTAGTCGACACAGAAACGCGTCGTGCCGTCCTTCTTATGTACCAGCACTACCGGCGATGCCCAGGGGCTATCGGAGGGCTCGATAACCCCTAGCTGCAACATTTCGTCCAGCTCAGTCTTCATATGTGCTCTGACTGATTCAGGGACACGATATGGAGCCTGCCGCATAGGTAGCTGTCCCTGGGTTTCAACTCGGTGGGTGGCTAGCGGAGTGTACCCAGGTAAATTGGAGAAGGTAGCCCCTTTAGCTACAATCAGCGCTTGTACCTGGGCACGCTCTTGAGGGCTTAGCCGCTCCCCCAGTTGAACCCCCTTGGAGGGCTCTGTCTGTTCCTCCTGTTCTAAGAGGTCAGGTAGGGGCAGATTCTCCTGATCCTCAGAGGCGGAGGCGCATATCGCCGCCACGTCCTCTATCCTCTCATGGTAGGGCTTGAGCATGTTCACGTGGAGCATGCGTTTTTTCCCTACCCCTGAGCAGGGGCCAATCACATAGGTGGTGTCACACCTCTGTTCCACCACCTGGTATGGGCCCTGCCAGATGGCCTGCAGCTTGTCTGTGCGGACTGGTTTTAAAATCAAAACCTTTTGTCCTACTTGAAAGCTGCGGTCTCTGGCCCCCCTATTGTACCAGCGGCGCTGGCGTTGTTGGGCCGCCTGGAGATTGGTGCGCACGGCCTGGGTTAGTGCCTCCAGTCGGTCCCTAAACTCCAGTACGTAGGATACAATAGGGGTCCCATCTGGACTACTCTCCCCCTCCCAGTGCTCCCGGATTAAGTCTAGCGGGCCCCGTACCCTCCTCCCAAACAGCAATTCAAATGGGGAAAACCCTGTGGACTCTTGGGGTACTTCTCTGTAAGCGAACAGTAGATGGGGTAAAAACCTTTCCCAGTCTCTATGAGCCTCTCCAAATGTGCAGAGCATCTGTTTCAGCGTACCATTAAATCTTTTGCATAGGCCATTGGCCATTAATGCCACATATCTTCCATAATTGTTGGGTGACCTCAGCGGTAAACTGGGTGCCCCTATCGGATATGATCTCTTGGGGAAAACCTACCCTGGAGAATACTTTCATTAGGGCCTCCACCACTGTTTCGGCATGAATATTGGGGAGGGCTATAGCCTCGGGGTACCGGGTGGCATAGTCTACTACAGTTAAAATGTACTTTTTCCTGGAGGGACTGGGTTTTGGTAAGGGCCCCACTATATCTACTGCCACCCGACTAAAGGGTTCTTCGATGATGGGAAGAGGGCATAGTTTGGCTTTATGGCGGTCACCCCGCTTGCCTACCCGCTGGCAAATGTCACAGGAAGTGCAGTACTGTCTCACGTCCTTAGAAATCCCTGGCCAGAAGAAAGCATGGGTCAACCTATATCGAGTACGGGTCATCCCTAGATGTCCAGACAGGGGAATGTCATGTGCAATCCTAAGTAATTCCTGCCTGTACTTCTGGGGTACCACTAACTGTTTAGTCATAGAAACATAGAAACATAGAATGTGACGGCAGATAAGAACCATTCGGCCCATCTAGTCTGCCCAGTTTTCTAAATACTTTCATTAGTCCCTGGCCTTATCTTATAGTTAGGATAGCCTTATGCCTATCCCACGCATGCTTAAACTCCTTTACTGTGTTAACCTCTACCACTTCAGCTGGAAGGCTATTCCATGCATCCACTACCCTCTCAGTAAAGTAATACTTCCTGATATTATTTTTAAACCTTTGTCCCTCTAATTTAAGACTATGTCCTCTTGTTGTGGTAGTTTTTCTTCTTTTAAATATAGTCTCCTCCTTTACTGTGTTGATTCCCTAGTCGTTACTGTGACCGACCCTCCTACTTCCCGTTCAGCAATGCGGTATAGTAGCCCTTTCTCCCACGTGTATCGCTCCCCCTCTAACCCTGCCTGGTCAGTGTGTACCCTATCCCTGTATACCTGTAGTGTGGGATCTGATTTCACCTCGGCCTCAAACTTAGTCGGGGTATCCCAGGACATACGTGTCGGGTGGGGGTCTTGGTCTCTTACCTGAGCCTCAGAGTGTGTTGGTGGAGCCGTGGTGCGAGCCTGTTGCCGTGTGGTCACTGGATGGGCTTCCTGGTAGGGAGCCTGTGGGACAAAAGCAGAGGTCATCTGGCCCAGATCATTCCCCAGCACAACATCTGCCGGTAAATTTTGCATTAGTCCCACTTCTACTGTCCCCTCTCCCGCACCCCAATTCAAATGTACTTTAGCAGTGGGTAGTCGGTATACTGCCCCCCCTGCTACTCGGACTGCCACAGATCCGCCAGTGTGTGCCACATCGGAGACCAAATGGGGTGCTATCAGGGTTAAGGTAGCTCCCGAATCCCGCAGTCCCTGAACCTCTTTCCCCTCTAGCAGGGCCGGATTAACATAGGGGCTGATGGAGCTGCAGCTCCAGGCCCAGGCCCATGGAATAGGCCCAGGCCCAGGCCCATGGAATAGGCCCATTGGTTTTAAAAAAAAAAAAAATGTTTTTTACATTTTTTTTTTTTTTCACACACTACTCTTAGGGTTGCCAGGTATTTCTCATGTATTTCTTAGGGTTGCCAGGTATTTCTCAGAAGTATTTCTCAGGTATTTGAGGCTGCCTAGCCGGTGCTGGTATTGCAGTAATTGCAGTATTGTCTCAGTATAAACATAGATTATTCTGCAATACCAGCGCCGGCCAGTAGTGGTCGCTGTTTGTGTGGAGAGAGGCAGTGATAAGAAGTTACGGCATCTCCCTCCCTGCCTCTCTCTACTCACTGATCCGCGGGGAGCAGCTCTGCACAGAGAGTCCAGACAGCAGCTCCGAGACATGGGGACGCTGAGACATTGGGACACTGGGGAACATGGGGACCCTGAGCATGGACGTCCGCAGGAATTTTTCTGGGGGGAGGGGGGGGGGGGGGCATAATTGTAATGACACCCATGCTTGGCCCCTTTTTGACAGTGTCATGAAAGGGAAGGAGCATAGTCATTTTCACATTTTCACATTTTCCCAAAGCATGGATGAATAGCGTTTTCACAACTATGGTGTCAGGAATATATGTTTGTATTCCTGACACTATAGTGTTCCTTTCATCAAATTACAGGAACATTCTGGTCACCATAACAACTTTATCTAAATTAAAATGCTGTGATGCAAGGAGGCCCCTGGGTGCTCTTTCTTTGAAGTGGTGAAACCGCTCTCAAATGGTTTACCCCCAAAGGCTTCCTTCAGCTCCAGATCTCCAGGTCGCTCAGTGGTATTCGACTTCTGAAACAGAGTGTCAGGAAGTGCAGATTGACGTTGGGCATGGGTGCCGCTGATTGGCTAGAGTGGTCAGCTGACACTCTAAGCCAATCACTAGTTCCCGATTCATAAAAATGTTTTACGTTTTTATGAATGGGGAGCTACTGATTGGCTTAGTGTGCTAGCTGACCCATCTAGCCAATCAGCGGCACCCCTACCCAGCGGCCCTCTGTGCTTCCTGACACTCTGTTCCTTCTGATTCTTCCTGCCCCTTATTTATCCTTGCTGACCCTTCTTTATCCTTGCTGCCCCTTCCTACTCCTAGCAGACCCTTACTACTCCTTGCTGACCCCTCCTGCCCCTTGCAGACCCTTTCTACTCCTTGCTGACCCCTCCTGCTCCTTGCTGCCTCTTCCTACTCCATGCTGCCCCTTCCTACACCATGCTGCCCCTTCCTACTCCATGCTGCCCCTTCCTACTCCATGCTGCCCCTTCCTGCTCCTTGCAGACCCTTCCTGCTCCTTGCAGACCCTTCCTGCTCCTTGCAGACCCTTCCTGCTCCCTCTTCCTACTCCTTGCTGCCTCTTCCTGCTCCTTGCTGCCCCTTCCTGCTCCTTGCTGCCTCTTCCTACTCCTTGCTGACCCCTCTTGCTCCTTGCAGACCCTTCCTACTCCTTGGTGACCCCTCCTGCTCCTTGCAGACCATCCCTACCCCTTCCTGCTGCCCCTTCCTATTCCTTGCTGACCCCTCCTGCCTCTTGCAGACCCTTTCTACTCCTTGCTGACCCCTTCCTGCTTCTTGCTGCCCCTTTCTATTCTTTGCTGACCCCTCCTGCCCCTTGCAGAACCTTTCTACTCCTTCTACTTTACCTTCCTCTATGCGGTCTCCCCCACCCCCCATCCCTCACTTACCTGCTCTGTAGGCTGCCTCTGTGCTGCTCCCCTGTGGTTTCAGTCATGAGAGAGAGGCAGGGATACGCTGTAGCTTCCTGCCTTTCTCCATTCACAGCCCATTCACACCTACTGGCCAGCGCTGGTATTGTACTGTATTCTCACACTGAAACGAAAAATAGCAGCACAAGCTGAAAAATCCAGGGGGTGGGGGGGGCAAGTACCCCCCTTTACCCCCCCATTCAGATGCCCATGACCCTGAGACACTAGGGACACAGTGGCCCCATGTCTCCCAGTGGCCCCTAGTCTGTGTCCCCATGTCTCCCAGCCACTATCCCTAGTGTCTCAGTGGCCCCATGTCTCCCAGTGTCCCCATGTCTCTAAGTGTCCCCTAGTGTCCTAGTGACATCAGGACACTGGGAGACATGAGGACACAGACTCTAAGGGACACTGGGCGATACAAACACTACAAACACACAGGGATACAAACACTAGGGGACACTGAGCGATATGGGGACACTGAGAGGCATGGAGACACAGGGAGACATGGGGACACTGGGCAACTTTGAGACATAGGAGACATGGCAGTGTCCCCATGTCTCCCAGCCAGTGTCCCTAGTATTTCAGTATCCCCATGTGTCCCTGGTGTCTCTCAGTGTCTGTAGTGTGCCAGTGTCCCTAGTGTCTCAGTGTTCCCTAGACTCCCAAAGTCCCCTAGTCTCCCAATGTCTCTGTGTCCCCATGTCTCCTAGTGTCTCAGTGTCCCCTAGTATAAAAGTAAAAATCTCAGGCACTCACTGTGATAGATTAAGGCAGGTTTATTGGACACCACAACGTTTCAACCTGTACCCAGGTCTTTATCAAGTCTCCAATGTCCCCTATGTATCAGTGTCCCCTATGTATCAGTGTCCCCTATGTATCAGTGTCTCAGCGCCCCATGTCTCTCAGTGCCCATAGTGTCTCTGTGCCCGTAGTGTCTCTGTGACCGTAGTGTCTCTGTGTCCCCTAGTATAAAAGAAAAAAATCTCAGGCACTCACTGTGATAGCTTTAAGCAGGTTTATTGGACACCGCAACATTTTGACCTGTACCCAGGTTTTTATCAAGTCTCCAGTGTCCCCTATATATCAGTGTCTCAGTGCCCCATGTCTCCCCGTGTCCCCACGTGTCTGTCACCCAGTGTCCCCAAGAGTCTCAGATTTCCCAGGTCTCCCAGTGTTTCCTAGTATCTGTGTCCCCATGTCTCCCAGTGTCCCAATGTCTCTCAATGTCCCCTAGTGACATGGGGACACTGGGAGACATGAGGACACAAACACTAAGGGACTGGGAGACATAGGGACATTCCCCCTTTTTGTGTATGTTCGCCCTTTCGGCCGTTCTGGTTATGTGATTTGTGTCAGTAGCCCACCCTTTTACCGCATCCATAGACTTCCTGCTTTACTGGACACTGCTGTTAGGGGATATGGGTTTACTTGAAAGATGAAGGCATGAGATTAGCAAAGGGTATGTGTTTTCTCATAGTTGCATCCTATAAGTTTCCCTACAGCATCATCTCATCAGATACATGACGCTTAGGAGGTAGGACTGTTTTAGTGTTTTTGGTCAATAAGATTTTGTAATTAGGCCCATCATAATTATCAGCACCAGGCCCACTGGGCTCTTAATCCGGCCCTGCCCTCTAGGGTTACCAGCTGTCGGTGATGCTGCCGGTTATCTGTGGCTCGGACTGACATTACTTCATGTAATATGCCCAGGGGTTCCTCTGCGTGAACACTCCACAACTCCTGTGTGGTCGGTTCCCTTTGATAATGATGGGCAGCAGCCCTGGGTGCTGGGTTTGGGCGCCCTTGATTCCAGGCGGGCTTGCCACGGTTTTGGGTACATTCCCGGGCCATATGCCCCCATTGTTTGCAGGAGTGGCATTGGATGTTGGCCCGCCCGTTATACCTGGAAGGTGGAGGTAAATTCCCTTGGGAAGGACGAAACGGGGAGGCTGGTATAGCGCTGGGTAGTCCCGTGGGTCGAGGGTAACATTTGGCTATAGGTCCATGGTGTCTCCGTGCATCAAAGTGTTGGTCGGCCAATCTAGCTGCTTCAGTTAGGGTGAGGGGTTTCCTGTCCCGCACCCATTCTTGTGCCTCTGGGGATAATCCATTAAAAAATTGCTCCAACAACATCAGCTGACGCAACCCGTGGCTTGGCTGGCCTGTATCCACCCATGGGAGGCCTGGTCTAGCTTGTGAGCCCATTCAGCGTGCGAATCTCTTTCTGGTTTGCGCAGGTTTCTGAACTTGCGCCGGTATGCCTCTGGAGTAAAGGCATACCTCTCTAATATTGCTCGCTTCACCTTCTCATAGTCCTTGCTGTCCTCACTGGGCACAGCGCGGTATGCTTCAGCTGCCCGACCTGCTAGCTTGCCCGCCAGCAGTGGCACCCATACTGCCCGCTCTAAATCATGCAAATCACATAGTCTCTCAAAGTCCTGCAAGTACCCATCAATTTCATCCTTTTCCTCGCAAAATACTTTGAAGGCATGATAAGGAATTTTGGGTTTTACCTGGTTGTAGAGGGACCCGGTTGCGGACTCTGCTCGAGACAATGTGTGCTGTGGGCTGTGTGCCATTACGTACTCTTGTACATTCGCCATCACCAGGTTCATCATGGCATCCGATACAGGTTGCGGCAAAAATTCTAGCCTGGTCCTCATTTCCCTCTGGTAGAGAGTTTCTTCCATAATTGCTGGGGGTGTAGCGCTGCGGGCTCGGTCTCCCTCCATCAGCTCGGCAATTAGTGTAGCCTTGGGTTTGCTGCTGGCTATCTTACCCCTGGCTTCCAGCAGTTCTTTTAACGTTTGCCTCTTCAGCTTAGAATAATCTGTCTCCATTCACTTCGGTAGTCAGTTCTTTCGCTGTATTCTGCTTGCCATTCCCTTTTCTTATTCGGCAGTTATAATTGCACGAATTGCGCTTTTCGGCTGTAAGGTTGGATCCCGTCGCTTGCCACCAATTGTAGCGGAGTGCAATATTAAAATCTACGATATCCGCTGGTATAACAGGTAAATCCACAGTCAGCGCTGAAACGTAAGGCAATATCCCAATCCTCCCAATAACCGGACGAAACACAGTTTGGGAGTCAACTAACTCGCTTTATTTGCACGCTTGTATATTTATGCAGTTCCCCATGCAAGGGGTTTCCTTACAGAAGTTTCAGGGGATTTCTCCCATCATGCATTGTAATTCTCCCAGGGTGCATTGCTACACGAGAGGGATACTCCCACCAAAATGGACGATTAAGTGGATTATCCCCTCGTGTAGCAAAACCGACAATTCACCTTAAAATACCTTTTATGAGCTGTATACGGTACATTGACATAACCAAACGTTCGGCAGATAGCTGGGGTCTGAGCGCATCTTTTGTGAGAATACCGCTCAGATCCGAGCTGAAATGACCGAACGCCGCAACAAATACAGTTTACATGGAAGTTCCCCTCAATCTGCCGATTACACCTGGGGGAACGATCCTACCGAACACCGGGCTCCCGAACGGTCTGGAAGTCCAGCGGTGTTCTTGTCGTCGAGTAGCCGTTTTCAGTTCCAGGCGCTCGACGACCAAACACCACTGAAGAATAGCGAATCCAAGATGGCCGACCGCCGCACGGTCGGTAGCCGAACGACTGCCACCTAGGAGAGCCTCTAATTACCGATTGCAACATTGTTGCAATCGGTTAACAAGCGCCACACGCCTCTAAGTGTGTGGTCTATCAGGGGAGCCCATATTCGTTCCACGAACAGCCCGGATGGCCCCGCCCTGCAATTAGGCTCAGAGCACTCTGATTGGTGGGTTTAAGCCACCAATCAGAGTGCTCTGACAGGTAAATGAAGAGACTGACAGGTAAGTCTCTACATTTACCTGTCACAGCACTCTGATTGGTTGGCTTGAAATCCACCAATCAGAGTGTTCTGTGTCATTTTACACAGCGTGGGAAAGTTCTTTGGAATTTTCCCACGCTGTGTAATTTGATTGCTAACACTCTGATTGGTTACTTAATCCACCAATCAGAGTGCTCTGTGTCATTTTATAAGCCTTGCCCCGCCCTGCAGAGCTCAGTCTGCGTGGAGCCCTCCATGGGTGAAAATGGATTTATTTTTTTTGCGCTCGTTTTTTAAGTGCGTTGGTTGTTAAGGATTTTTATTTGGCCTTTTTTGGGGCTGAAAAAAAGAAGATTTTTGAAGAAAGAGGACATCAAATGGTAAGTCTGTTTTTTTTAACAGATATTTAGATAAGGGTCCCCCCTCATTTTTAGGATGAGGGGGGTAGGGGTAATTTTTTTGGGGGGGAGGAGGGTGACTAGGGGTTTAGGGGCTGGGGGAGGACATTAGGCCCCCCCAATTTTAATTTATGGCCCCCTCCCACCGCTCAGGGGTGGGGGCTGGGAGGGGAGGACAGTAGGTCCCCTCCCTTGTTATTTAGGGCCTCCACCCGCCGCCCAGGGAGGGGCCAGGGGGGAGGACAGTAGGTCCCCCCCCTTATTGTTATTTAGGGCCCCCACCTGCCGCGCATGGGTGGGGGCAGGGGGGTGGACAATAGGTCCCCCTCCCTTATTGATATTTAGGGCCTCACCCACCACGCAGGGGTGGGGGCGACATTAGGTCCCTCCCACCAATTTTTATTTATGGACCCACCCACCACTCAGGGGTGGGGGCAGGGGGGGAAGACATTAGGTCCTCCCCCCCCCAAATTTTTATTTATTGCCCCCACTCACCGCTCACGGGTGGCACAGTAGGTGCCCCTGCTTATTGTTATTTAGGGCCCCTACCCACCGCTCAGGGGGGGGGCAATAGGTCCCCCCTTTAGTTTAAAAGCCCCCACTTGCACGTGTGGAATTATTTATTTATTTTAACAGTGAGCAGCCACAGGCTGCTCACTGTTTAATAGACATGCCCCTACTAGCTGGGTCACATGCTGCACTGGCCAGTCACAGCCATGCCATTAGTAGGCATGGCTGTGATGGCTTCTAAGGGCACATGAGTCAAACGCTTGTTGATTGGCTGCCCTGCAGCCTTTCAAAACGTGTCATTAAATCGCCGAACACCGAACTCCAACCCGAACATACAGTGATATGTCCGTGTTCTGGTCCGGGGACCAAAAAACTTATCAGTTCGGGTTCGCTCAATTCTAGTCTCAAGTCAATATCTTTAATTGCTAACTCTATGCAATCTAGATAGGTGATTTTTAAAATGCCTTTATTGATCTTAAATTTATTTATTTATTTATTTATTTTTAATTCTTTATTTATAGCGTGCAGGGGATTACAAACATGCATGGTGTGCCACGGCAGCACAAACAAGAATACATATTGTAGATTGTCATGGCTGTTTTAAACATTACTGCACATTTTATAGTTAAAGTAGACAGGTTAAACTAAGCATTTTTCATTTTTAAATGATTCACATGCTGATGCTGAGTATGTCAGTTTATGTTAAGTCGTACATTAGTTGCGTCACATTAACAAGATGCGTGGAGTATGCCTAGTCAAAATATGCACTGTATGCGTTAAGAGAACAAAATAAAAATTGTCATGCTTTTAACAGGTTAGTAGATGGCTGGTAACTCTGGACAGGCTGATTAAAATTAACAATATAAGTACTCTCGCTTTGAAGGTGACCTGTGAGCAAGCTAAGACCTAGTATACTACCTAGTAGAACAGATCACCCAGGTGATAATGGTACAGAGTCCCAGGAGTGAGATTGCTGGAGGCACTACAGTCTTAGTAGTTAGGAGTCCCACTAGAGATGAGGGATAACCCCTTCAGCCTCTGAGATGTTGTGCCTGGGTGTCAGGTCTGCTGGCAATCGCTAGGACGCTGGGTGAGTTCTCCGCTGTGTTCTTGCCGCAGCTTATTTGTCTATCCACCTGACAGTGAGCCTCTTGGTGTGACATTGGTTGTGGGTCGGCGATGCATCTGTGGGTCCTCGCGTTACTCTGCCCAAGCTTGGAGGATGTGTACAGTCCCTTGATGATTGCAGGACAACAGAAAAGGCTGCCATCTTGTGTACTCCTCGAGGGTTTGCTGGTCAGCGTGAGTGGTGATTTTGACGCTGTCCGCCGCCATGTTTGGTGAGCAGGATGCCGTCGTCTCCAACCGCGCCCGTCCAATGGGGCTCTCGTACCAACACTCGGGCCTGTAGAATTACCCTGGTGGACCGTGATGACCCCCAACGGTCCTAAGGGGGGGGGGGGGAGGTTCTGCGTCTGCAGGACTTCGGGACTGGAGGACCGGCCGCATCCCCAGCCCCGCATCAACCGCTAGGCCGCATGTCGGACCTGCCATGGCTAGCGCCTCCGCAGTGCCCCTGTCTCATTCCCGCTGATGCTCCGTGGTGTGGATGGGCGAAGGACCCGTTTAACTTAGGTGGGTTATGACCAGGGAAGCACTAATTCCGCCGTTTGGTGGGAGCTCTGGGTGCCTGCGACTTCTCCTCATGGCGGTCAAGCCCCGCCCCCCTTAAATTTATTTTTTAAGATAATCAATCATTGTACAAATCTGTTTTATTATTTTTTTTATATATAAACTTTTAATCTGATCTTAATGATACCAGAAAAAATGAAAGGATACAACCTTACTCAAATCAAATTGCTCCATTTCTGATCATTGAGGTTGAATCATCCCATGTCAAATAGTGACTGCCCCCTTCAGCCTCTATAAAATTCTCTATATCAAGAGTAAGTTTGGTTCTTAGATAATCTATGTGATTAGATTCCTAATTGTAATGGATCGACGAGCACCCCGACTGGGTACCTCTGTTGAAGGATGCTCCTAGCGCTTCCTGAGGACTCCAAGCACTGCAGCAGACACCACAACCACCGAACAGGAGAAGCATACGAATGCTCTCAAGCATATGAATGCTGTAAACAGCTGAACAGGAAAAGCATACAATCAGCTTACACTCCTGGCAATCAGCATACAATCCAATTCCCCCAATAGCGAGACGACACTTCGTTTTGAGGTCAAGCAGAACTAACTGTACTGGCACATACAGCCTCTTTTATTCCCAATCCACAAACATAGTACTGCCCACAGGGTTTTACAGAACAACCAATCAATACACACAGACACTCCCACGCAAAATCCTCCCCTCTGCCTGTGATATGATTACTGAACACAAAGGGAAATATAATTATCACAGACAGAGAAATACAGTTTTATAAAACATATCACAGGGACCCCAAAACATGCAATAACCCCATATATATCCTCAGAACCAGGGGATCTGGGTGAACCACATATCCAAAATTCACCCAGATCCGTTCAGTAGTTTGTAAGATACAGTTTAATGCAGATTCCGCAGAACCTATAGATTAAAAAATAATTACTGTATAATGTATCCCCTGTTGTATAGTTTAAAACTACTGCACGATGTCTTTGTGCACCAAATACCGGCGAGATGGCACCGTGTAGAAAAGTCACAAAAGTGTCTGTGAGTTAAAATGGCCGCCATCCATTGTTCTCACCATGTGCTTCATTTATTGTTCTCACCATGTGCCTCTGATACATAAAATTGTGGCCACCCAGTAACTCCACAGTATGTCCCCACATGGTTCTTAAAGGGCCAGTAGCAGCATAATACAATACAACATGCCGAAATCCTGTATTTAAAGGGTCAAATCTCCCGGGGGCCATAGTCAGCAGGCAGGAGGCGGGCAAACAGGCTTCTCCAATGCCCAGTGGCGAGGTTGGTTCCGCCACACTAATTAAATTTGAATCTTTTTTTTTAATTCCCGATGTTCAAATTCAGAAACCAAGTTAAACAGTATGTGAGTTTTATCCATATTAATTTTGTATCCCCACAATCGGCCGTATTCATAGATTGAATTAGACAATGTTGGAATTGAATTAATTGGGTCAGATAAGGTCTGGAATATATAATCTGTATAAAAGGAAATCTTTGTATACCTTTAATCTTATTACAGGATCTAATATAGGCAGCTAGTAGTTCAATGGACAGGATGTAAAGCAGGGGGGCCAAAGGGCAACCCTGCCTGATGCTATTATTAATAGGAAATCTGTTTGACTGTATCAAGAAGCCTAACACCCTTGCACTCAAGGTTTTATAGAGTGACAATAAGGGCTATAAAAAGAAACCCCTGAAGCCAAAATATCTCAATACCAACTCTAAAGCCTCCAATCAAGCCAATTGATAGCCTTTTCAGCGTCAAAGGCTATCCATACCGACTTCATTCCTCTAATAGATAACTTTCACAAACCCATATTGGTCTTGATGAATAATTGATTTGAGCCTATTTGACAAATTTTTTTTTTTTTAATTCTTTATTTATGTTGACAGATATAACATACATGTCTCAAGAGCATTATGTACTTCACGACATTTGCAGCATACATAATAAACAGGGTACATCCATTCTACCAAAGCATCAATGGGCGGTGGCTGCCTATCGGAGCACCTCCACCTTTTCCCCTGTACAGCATATTTAAAACGAATGAAGGCCCCCTGACATAGTGAGCCATAGACTGTCAGTTTTTATCTTTGAGAATAACTGAAAGGAAATATAGAAATACAAAGAAAAACAGAACCTTCTATCCATGGTAACCTGTGTGATCTAGCTGTTGTACGAGTACATGCCCCCTGTAGGAGTGTGCTCCCTACCGGGTCGCCTCTGGGCCGTCAATGCCCGCATACCTCGGGCTGCTTCGTGTGGAAGCGCCATTAGGCTCTCCCGTGCTTTGTCGTGTTCGGGGTGTACCACTCACTGCCCCCTCTGGGAGACTACAATTTCCTATATACAGATATAGGTAGAGAAGGTGGAGAAAGAGTCGAGAGAAAGAGAGGGGGGGGGGGGGTTGCGAGGAGCAATGTCCATTTAGTTGCCTACCCTGCAGTCCCCAGGGCTACCAGACGGTTTAACCCAAAGGGCTATCCTCCTAAGGAGCCCATGTTTTCAGGAATCGGGTTTGGGTACCCCTCACTCTTGCTGTCAGGTCGTCCATCAGGTGTACTTCCCTGATTCTATTAATGACTCCTGAAATCGGTGGGGGGGGTCGTCTTGAGCCAATACGCCGCCACTGCCCTCCTAGAGTTATATTATGTATGAGTTTTTGTTTGTGTCTAGTCCACCCATCTAGCGTTCTACTAAGTAGGTAAACCCATGGGTCTAGGGGGGAGCCCTGTGCAGTACCTGGGCTAGGAGATCTTTAATTTGTTGCCAAAAGCTTGCTATCAGTGGGCATTCCCACCACATATGAATATACGTCCCTTTTAGTCCGCACCCTCTCCAACATACGTCAGTGCTCTTTTTCATTTGATACAGTTTTACAGGAGTTGTGTACCAGCGGAGCATCGTCTTAATTGCTTGCTCTTGGAACGTTACACAAACTGAGGATTTGTGGTTGGCTTCCCAGATCTCCTGCCACTCTATCCCTTCCAATTGCTCCCCTAGGTCCCTCTCCCAGTGTTTCGTGTATGCTAGCTCTCCCCCTTCGTTAGTGTCTGAGCAGAGGTGGGCGTACTGCCGAGTTATCAGGCCCCTAGGCATATGGAAACAAAAACAACAATGTATGTGAACACAACCCAGTGAAAAAAAAAAAATGGTTCAAAGCAAACCAGGACTTCCCTTAATATTTTTTAGGTGAAGTTTTCCCGGTAAATCCCCGAAGACTTCCTCTTGTCTTCAATAGATATATGTACATAGAATAGGGGAATATCTGCTAAATACAGACACAAGAAAGAAACATAGCGTTTAACTCACACAGTCCCCACACAGTTAAACGCTATGTTTCTTTCTTGTGTCTGTATTTAGCAGATATTCCCCTAGGCATATGGTCCTGAATGCAAATTCGTTCGAAAAATGTCATGGGCTTTAGGGCTGCCGCACGGACCCATGTCTGTTTTACGAAATCTTTTATTTGTAGGTACCTGAAGAAATCAGCAGGAGTGAGGTGGCCTCTTTGTTGTAATGCGTCAAATGACACCACCCCTACCCCCTGCACGAGCTGATGTATGCGCTGCAGCCCTATTCTCTCTAGGTTCCCAAAGTTGCGCGCTGCCATGCCCGGAGGGAATGCCCTATTGAATAGGTACGGCATCAGAGGTGACGGGGCCGATGCCAGCCCGTGTCGCTGTTGGGCTCTATCCCAAACATGTATGGAGTTCAGGATAGCTGGGCAAGTCAATCTAATGATCGGTCTATGTTCTTTGGGGACCCAGATGAGCAGCTGCGGGATGTCGGCCCCCACCATTAATGACTCCAAGTCCACCCATTTCCTTTCTCCAGGTGGCGAGTGCCATAGGGCTACTTGTGCCAGTTGGGATGCCATGTAGTGGCTATACAGGTTAGGCAAGCCCAGCCCGCCTCTGTCTTTTGGCCTGTGCAACAGGTGTCTCGATTGTGCCACACGAAGTTCCCTATTGCTTGCTGCAAGGGCGCTAGATGTGCCTTGGAGACATGAATGGGCAGAGACTGGAAGTAGAATAATATCCTGGGTAGGATGTTCATTTTGACCGCATGAATCCTCCCTATCCAGGAAATTGGTCTGTCACTCCAGGTCTCCAGTTCTCCAATGAGGTGTTTCAGGAGTGGTGTATAATTCTGTGAGTAAAGTTGGTCAGGGGCTGCCGTCAGTTTGATGTCCAGATTTTTGATTGACTGGCGCTCAATTCGTATGTGGTGTGCTCTTTGGAGAGCTGCCACTCCCTATGGGGAGTGCGCTAGATTTGGTCATGTTAGCCTTGTATCCCGAGACAGCTCCGTAGGCGTCCAGGATTCCCTGCAAGGCCCTCATTGAGTTGACGGGGTCCGTGAGCACAAGGAGCACATCATCGGCGTACGCTGACACCAAGAATTCCCTGCCTCCCACCCGTGCCCCCCGTATGTCTGGGTGGCGTCTAAGGGCCTGGAGAAGGGGTTCCAGGGAAAGCACAAATAGGAGCGGGGAGAGTGGGCACCCCTGTCTGGTACCGTTGTATAGTCTGAACGGTTGTAGTGGTGCGCCAGAAATTTTGACCTGTGCTCGTACGTTGGTATACATGGCTTTGATTAAAGTTATAGCCTGCTCGGGGAAACCCATGTGGGACAGGAGTGTGAACAGGTATGTCCATGTGACCCTGGCAAACGCTTTTTCAGCGTCAAGGGAAACTAGTATGGTCTGGGTGTGTGTAATATTCTGTTTCCAGATGATATCAATATTCCTTCGGGTATTCTCGAATAGCTGTCTGCCCTGCACGAACCCCACCTGGTCTGCGTCTACTAGCGTAGCTAAAAAGGGGTTTAGTCTTGTCGCCTGTATTTTGGCCAGGATTTTCATGTCATGGTTAATCAATGAGATTGGTCTATAACTACTCGGAATGCTCGGATCTTTGTCCGGTTTAGGCAACAGGATTATGGTTGCTAGTGACATGTCCAAGTCTGGGGCGCCCCCTGCTCGAAAATCGTTAAAAAGGGCCGCTAACTGGGGAGCCAACTCTTCTCTGAATTCCTTATAATAGCTTCCGTTGTAACCATCTGGTCCAGGGGCTTTATTCCCTTTCAGGGCCGTTATGGCTTGCGCTACCTCTTCTGGTGTGATTTCTGCCCCTAGATCTTCCACTCCTGCCTGTGATAGTTTGGGCAACCCTAAGTCTGCCAGAAATCTTTTTGCCAGTGCCTCATCCTCTGCCGTCCGTGTCTCTGAACCCGGTGTGTGATTATACAAGGATTTATAATAGTCCATGAAGACTTCCGCTATGTCTCGGGGGCTAGTTTTAGTTGATCCGTCGTTATGTCTAATGGATGTGATGTGGCCCCCTCTCTGTCTGGGTTTCAGCACTCTAGCCAAGAGTGTGTCCATTTTATTCGCGTGTTCGTAAAAGGTCCGTTTGGACGACCTGATGGATTTGGCCGTGTCATCAAGGAGCAGCTGGCGTATTGCCAACCTCAGCTCCTTCAGCCGACCCGCAATCAGGTCGTCTGGGCTGCTCTGGTGTTGTTGTTCCGCACTCTTCAAATCGGTCAGGAGTCTCTCTAGTGTCTGGAACCAGTGGCGTCACTAGGGGGGGGGGCCAGAGGGGGCCATGCCCCCCCCCTACATCATGCTGTGCCCCCCCAAATGCCAGCAACCTGCTGGCCATGTGTTAAAATTATATTCCCTCGGGCTGTAACAGCCTGTTACAGCCCGAGGGAATGCAGGGCAGAGCAGCTGGAACTGTGCAGGGGGCTGTCTGGGGCTGGAGGGAGCACTGACAGGCTCCCCGGCACAGGCCCCGCCCCCAAACGAAGCCCCGCCTCCCACACACAAGCCCCGCCCCCGCCGTTAAGCAGCAGCCCATGCTGCTGCTGGAAGCATGGAAGATGGCTGACCCCCAGCAACAGCCTCCAGTGACAGGTGGGCTTAATGTGCTTGTGTGTGTGTGTGTGTGTGTGTTAGTGAGGAAGTTTGTGTGTCTGTATGTATGGACTCAGCCTCCCTACCAGCCTCCCCACCATCCTCAGCACCCCACACCACCCTCAGCCTCCCCACCCTCCCAATAACCACAGCCTCCCCACCCTCCCCAATACCCTCAGCCCCACCACCCTCAGCCTCAGCACCCCCCACCACCCTCAGCCTCAGCACCACCCTCAGCCTCCCCACCCTCCCCAATACCCTCAGCCCCACCACCCTCCCCACCACCCTCAGCCTCAGCACCCCCCCACCACCCTCAGCCTCCCCACCCTCCCCAATAACCTCAGCCTCCCCACCCTCCCCAATACCCTCAGCCCCACCACCCTCCCCACCACCCTCAGCCTCAGCACCCCACACCACCCTCGGCCTCAGCACCCCCCACAACCTCAGCCTCCCCACCCTCCCCAATAACCTCAGCCTCCCCACCCTCCCCAATAACCTCAGCCTCCCCACCCTCCCCAATACCCTCAGCCCCACCACCCCCCCCACCACCCTCAGCCTCCCCACCCTCCCCAATAACCTCAGCCTCCCCACCCTCCCCAATACCCTCAGCCCCACCACCCTCAGCCTCAGCACCCCACACCACCCTCAGCCTCAGCACCCCCCACCACCCTCAGCCTCCCCACCCTCCCCAATAACCTCAGCCTCCCCACCCTCCCCAATAACCTCAGCCTCCCCACCCTCCCCAATACCCTCAGCCCCACTACCCTCCCCACCACCCTCAGCCCCACTACCCTCCCCACCACCCTCAGCCCCACTACCCTCCCCACCACCCTCAGCCTCCCCACCCTCCCCAATAACCTCAGCCTCCCCACCCTCCCCAATACCCTCAGCCCCACCACCCTCCCCACCAGCCTCCCCACCCTCCCCAATACCCTCAGCCCCACCACCCTCCCCACCACCCTCAGCACCCCCACCACCCTCAGCCTCCCCACCCTCCCCAATAACCTCAGCCTCCCCACCCTCCCCAATACCCTCAGCCCCACCACCCTCCGCCTCAGCACCCCACACCACCCTCAGCCTCAGCGCCCCACACCACCCTCAGCCTCAGCACCCCACACCACCCTCAGCACCCCACACCACCCTCAGCACCCCACACCACCCTCAGCCTCCCCACCCTCCCCAATACCCTCAGCCTCAGCACCCCACCCCACCCTCAGCCTCAGCACCCCCCACCACCCTCAGCCTCCCCACCCTCCCCAATACCCTCAGCCCCACCACCCTCCCCACCACCCTCAGCCTCACCACCCCACCAGCCTAAGATGGTACTGCTTGTGTGTGTCAGTGAGCTTCTATTTATTGAGCATGTGTGTGTCCCTGAACTTCTTTGTAGTGAGCCTTGTGTTTATACAAGTGAGTTTGTCTGTAGTAAGCCTGTGTGCGAGTCAGAGAGTTTTTTGTCTGTCAGTGAGCCTATTTGCGCATGTCAGTGAGCTTGTGTGCTCACTGTACTATATATATATATATATATATATGTGTATATATATATATATATATATATGTATATATATATATATATATATATATATATATATATATATATATATATATATATATATATATATATATATATATATATATATATATTGACCTGTAGGAATGGCATACATTTTTTTTCCAGGGCTGCTTTCCAGTTTGGCTTTGCCAGCGAGTGCGCTTTACCGCTGAATCATCTGTGTGAGCTGCCGCACACTTTAGCCCTGTTACACGCATCTGGGAGCTGCTGTTGACAGGTACTTGTAGTCTAGAGATTGGGACATGGGGTATATGCTCAGCTATCTGTATAATACTATAGTGCTGTTCTCTGTATAATACAGGTCTGTGTCTGTATAATATCCTGGGACAATCAGTGCTCCCTGTATAGTGCTGCTCTCTGTCTTCGGATATTATACACAAACAGATCTGTATTTACAGAGAGCAGCACTATACAGGGAGCACTGACTGTCCCAGGATATTATACACACAGCCATGTATTATACAGAGAGCAACACTATACAGGGAGCACTGACTGTCCCAGGATATTATACACACAGCCATGTATTATACAGGGAGCGCTGAATGTCCCAATTTCTCAAATGTTGGCAACAATGGCACTATATCAAGGGAAATGTTTGTTTTTTTAATAATCCCTGGTGGAAAATAATGAATCCTCCACCAGGGATTATTATTAAAAAAAAAACATTGTGTCGGGGGCGGGGCTTAACATGCGGCAGGGGCGGGGTCAAACTGCGGCGAGGGCGGGGTTAAATGTGCCCCCCTACTTTTGTCCCTGGCCCACCATGTGCCCCCCTAAAAATGAATCCTAGAGACGCCACTGTCTGGAACTTCAGTTTCTTTTTGGCCGTTGCTAATTTTATGAGGGTACCTCTAATGACGGTCTTGTGAGCCGGCCACACTGTAGCTAATGTCACGTCTGGGGTGATGTTGGTCTCAAAAAAGCTATTGAGTTCTGTTCTGATTTGGGCTGCTATAGTCTGATCTTTCAGTAGGGAGGCATTAAGTCTCCATGTCCACGGGGTCGCCTCGCTCAATCTCCCCAGTGTCAGTGACACGTCGGCATGATCCGACCAGGTAATGGACCCAATGTCTGTGCTAGTTATCCGTGGTAGGCACCTATCATTTACAAGGAACATGTCTATTCTGGAGTAGGATCCGTGAGGGGCCGAGAAGAACGTGTAGTCCCTTGTACCCGGATGATGTGCCCTCCAGGCGTCCACCAGGCGTCCACCAACCCCGTCTCTGTCATAAACCGTTGTAATTGTTTATCCTGGCTCCCCCTCCCCTGGGATCGCTGCCTGCCGCTGCCTGTCCTCCTGTCCACTGCCGGGCAAGGCGTAGCGTTCAAGTCTCCCCCCACGATGACCATCCCGTGGGGTAGGGTGTGAATTTTGGTCCGCAACATCTCCCAGAAAGCTGCTTCTGGGTGCTTTGGTGCGTATATATTAATAGTGACATGTCCAAGTCTGGGGCGCCCCCTGCTCGAAAATCGTTAAAAAGGGCCGCTAACTGGGGAGCCAACTCTTCTCTGAATTCCTTATAATAGCTTCCGTTGTAACCATCTGGTCCAGGGGCTTTATTCCCTTTCAGGGCCGTTATGGCTTGCGCTACCTCTTCTGGTGTGATTTCTGCCCCTAGATCTTCCACTCCTGCCTGTGCTAGTTTGGGCAACCCTAAGTCTGCCAGAAATCTTTTTGCCAGTGCCTCATCCTCTGCCGTCCGTGTCTCTGAACCCGGTGTGTGATTATACAAGGATTTATAATAGTCCATGAAGACTTCCGCTATGTCTCGGGGGCTAGTTTTAGTTGATCCGTCGTTATGTCTAATGGATGTGATGTGGCCCCCTCTCTGTCTGGGTTTCAGCACTCTAGCCAAGAGTGTGTCCATTTTATTCGCGTGTTCGTAAAAGGTCCGTTTGGACGACCTGATGGATTTGGCCGTGTCATCAAGGAGCAGCTGGCGTATTGCCAACCTCAGCTCCTTCAGCCGACCCGCAATCAGGTCGTCTGGGCTGCTCTGGTGTTGTTGTTCCGCACTCTTCAAATCGGTCAGGAGTCTCTCTAGTGTCTGGAACCAGTGGCGTCACTAGGGGGGGGGCCAGAGGGGGCCATGCCCCCCCTACATCATGCTGTGCCCCCCCAAATGCCAGCAACCTGCTGGCCATGTGTTAAAATTATATTCCCTCGGGCTGTAACAGCCTGTTACAGCCCGAGGGAATGCAGGGCAGAGCAGCTGGAACTGTGCAGGGGGCTGTCTGGGGCTGGAGGGAGCACTGACAGGCTCCCCGGCACAGGCCCCGCCCCCAAACGAAGCCCCGCCTCCCACACACAAGCCCCGCCCCCGCCGTTAAGCAGCAGCCCATGCTGCTGCTGGAAGCATGGAAGATGGCTGACCCCCAGCAACAGCCTCCAGTGACAGGTGGGCTTAATGTGCTTGTGTGTGTGTGTGTGTGTTAGTGAGGAAGTTTGTGTGTCTGTATGTATGGACTCAGCCTCCCTACCAGCCTCCCCACCATCCTCAGCACCCCACACCACCCTCAGCCTCCCCACCCTCCCAATAACCACAGCCTCCCCACCCTCCCCAATACCCTCAGCCCCACCACCCTCAGCCTCAGCACCCCCCACCACCCTCAGCCTCAGCACCACCCTCAGCCTCCCCACCCTCCCCAATACCCTCAGCCCCACCACCCTCCCCACCACCCTCAGCCTCAGCACCCCACCACCACCCTCAGCCTCCCCACCCTCCCCAATAACCTCAGCCTCCCCACCCTCCCCAATACCCTCAGCCCCACCACCCTCCCCACCACCCTCAGCCTCAGCACCCCACACCACCCTCGGCCTCAGCACCCCCACAACCTCAGCCTCCCCACCCTCCCCAATAACCTCAGCCTCCCCACCCTCCCCAATAACCTCAGCCTCCCCACCCTCCCCAATACCCTCAGCCCCACCACCCCCCCACCACCCTCAGCCTCCCCACCCTCCCCAATAACCTCAGCCTCCCCACCCTCCCCAATACCCTCAGCCCCACCACCCTCAGCCTCAGCACCCCACACCACCCTCAGCCTCAGCACCCCCCACCACCCTCAGCCTCCCCACCCTCCCCAATAACCTCAGCCTCCCCACCCTCCCCAATAACCTCAGCCTCCCCACCCTCCCCAATACCCTCAGCCCCACTACCCTCCCCACCACCCTCAGCCCCACTACCCTCCCCACCACCCTCAGCCCCACTACCCTCCCCACCACCCTCAGCCTCCCCACCCTCCCCAATAACCTCAGCCTCCCCACCCTCCCCAATACCCTCAGCCCCACCACCCTCCCCACCAGCCTCCCCACCCTCCCCAATACCCTCAGCCCCACCACCCTCCCCACCACCCTCAGCACCCCCACCACCCTCAGCCTCCCCACCCTCCCCAATAACCTCAGCCTCCCCACCCTCCCCAATACCCTCAGCCCCACCACCCTCCGCCTCAGCACCCCACACCACCCTCAGCCTCAGCGCCCCACACCACCCTCAGCCTCAGCACCCCACACCACCCTCAGCCTCAGCACCCCACACCACCCTCAGCACCCCACACCACCCTCAGCCTCCCCACCCTCCCCAATACCCTCAGCCTCAGCACCCCACCCCACCCTCAGCCTCAGCACCCCCCACCACCCTCAGCCTCCCCACCCTCCCCAATACCCTCAGCCCCACCACCCTCCCCACCACCCTCAGCCTCACCACCCCACCAGCCTAAGATGGTACTGCTTGTGTGTGTCAGTGAGCTTCTATTTATTGAGCATGTGTGTGTCCCTGAACTTCTTTGTAGTGAGCCTTGTGTTTATACAAGTGAGTTTGTCTGTAGTAAGCCTGTGTGCGAGTCAGAGAGTTTTTTGTCTGTCAGTGAGCCTATTTGCGCATGTCAGTGAGCTTGTGTGCTCACTGTACTATATATATATATATATATATATATGTGTATATATATATATATATATATATATATATATATATTGACCTGTAGGAATGGCATACATTTTTTTTCCAGGGCTGCTTTCCAGTTTGGCTTTGCCAGCGAGTGCGCTTTACCGCTGAATCATCTGTGTGAGCTGCCGCACACTTTAGCCCTGTTACACGCATCTGGGAGCTGCTGTTGACAGGTACTTGTAGTCTAGAGATTGGGACATGGGGTATATGCTCAGCTATCTGTATAATACTATAGTGCTGTTCTCTGTATAATACAGGTCTGTGTCTGTATAATATCCTGGGACAATCAGTGCTCCCTGTATAGTGCTGCTCTCTGTCTTCGGATATTATACACAAACAGATCTGTATTTACAGAGAGCAGCACTATACAGGGAGCACTGACTGTCCCAGGATATTATACACACAGCCATGTATTATACAGAGAGCAACACTATACAGGGAGCACTGACTGTCCCAGGATATTATACACACAGCCATGTATTATACAGGGAGCGCTGAATGTCCCAATTTCTCAAATGTTGGCAACAATGGCACTATATCAAGGGAAATGTTTGTTTTTTTAATAATCCCTGGTGGAAAATAATGAATCCTCCACCAGGGATTATTATTAAAAAAAAAACATTGTGTCGGGGGCGGGGCTTAACATGCGGCAGGGGCGGGGTCAAACTGCGGCGAGGGCGGGGTTAAATGTGCCCCCCTACTTTTGTCCCTGGCCCACCATGTGCCCCCCTAAAAATGAATCCTAGAGACGCCACTGTCTGGAACTTCAGTTTCTTTTTGGCCGTTGCTAATTTTATGAGGGTACCTCTAATGACGGTCTTGTGAGCCGGCCACACTGTAGCTAATGTCACGTCTGGGGTGATGTTGGTCTCAAAAAAGCTATTGAGTTCTGTTCTGATTTGGGCTGCTATAGTCTGATCTTTCAGTAGGGAGGCATTAAGTCTCCATGTCCACGGGGTCGCCTCGCTCAATCTCCCCAGTGTCAGTGACACGTCGGCATGATCCGACCAGGTAATGGACCCAATGTCTGTGCTAGTTATCCGTGGTAGGCACCTATCATTTACAAGGAACATGTCTATTCTGGAGTAGGATCCGTGAGGGGCCGAGAAGAACGCCCTCCAGGCGTCCACCAACCCCGTCTCTGTCATAAACCGTTGTAATTGTTTATCCTGGCTCCCCCTCCCCTGGGATCGCTGCCTGCCGCTGCCTGTCCTCCTGTCCACTGCCGGGCAAGGCGTAGCGTTCAAGTCTCCCCCCACGATGACCATCCCGTGGGGTAAGGTGTGAATTTTGGTCCGCAACATCTCCCAGAAAGCTGCTTCTGGGTGCTTTGGTGCGTATATATTAATAAGATGGATATGGTGGGACAGTAAGGTGCCCGACACAATGACATATCTCCCCTCTGGGTCGGAGTCAGTGGACTGGATTCTAAAGGGGCAGCTGTTCCGTACTAGGAGCGCCACTCCATTGCGCTTGCGCAGCGACCTGGCCTCATACGTTGAGCTATAGGTGTGGTCCTTTAGTTTAAATTTAGCCTGTCTCGGTAAGTGCGTCTCTTGTAGAAAAGCTATATCAGTGCCCATCCGTTTGAGTTCCCTAAATAGTAGGCACCGTTTATTTGGGGAGTTTAGACCCTTTACATTCAGTGACGTAAGTTTAACAGCCATTAGTTCTATCTGCTCTGCCTGCTTCGGCCCGCGCCCAGCCCTGCTCCCGCTGCGCCCCTCTCCTTTGTGTCCCCCTGCCACCCCCTCGGGATGAACTAGGGAATAAGAAGGAAAGATAGAGAAAAAAGGGGAAATGAAGGAAGAAAAGAGGGAAAGAAAAAACAGAGAAAAACTCTGGAGCTCCTCCCGTGCTCCACCTGCAGTGTCTGGTCTTACCCGCCGCCAGACTGTCACGGGGGTCGAGATCCCTCTTCTCGTCCGCGTCCAGCGTTTGGAAGAGAAACAGGTTTGTGAGCCCTCCCCTTTTACGCGCTGTTGTGCTAAAGGTGACGGTTACCGGACATTACCAACCTAGAATCTGACTACATACATATAATACAAACACCAATTCTCGGGCTATCGGGTACCAAACACATACCCCCCGGAGGAGGTCAACAGTAACCTCAACGATTAAGCTTATACCAACGTGGTATTTTAACATTTCAACATCTTGACTTTGCAGTGCACCTGTCCCATGGGTAAGGGCTATCAGGCCTGAGAACATAATGGGGGTATTTGCCGTGCTTCTCCCACGTCTGCCTCCCCGGTACCCTCCTACCCGCCCCTCCCGCCGGGGGTTCTGCGCCTCTGACCGCTTGGGGGGAAATTACAGCGCCCATGTGCCGTGTCTTGCAGAGCCTAGCTATGGGGTGGTCCCTCCAGCTAGTGTCAGGTCAGCAGCATGCCAGTGTGTGTGGCTACTGGGGTCCCTCTTACCCTGGAGTGCGCTTTTGTGGGGAGGTCTCTATTAGGTGTGGGGGATGCTTATGTGATATCCTCGCTAGCTTTCGGTAGGGTTAGTTTTCGTGATGTGGTCGCCCCTCGTGTTCCGTTTGGCAGTATTGTACATCTTTAAGTATTTACATTTCCAATCCAAACTTCCCCTTGTTTTGCGGTAGGTATGTTGTGTACCGGTCATCCCCTGTATACCATCCCCCCTTAGCTCTTTGCTAGCTGCTGAAGATTCCTGCGCCTCGCCGACTGAGTGCCCGCCCCCCACTGTTGTATACAATATGGGTACATCCTAATAATATGGTGGTTAAAGCTATTATCGGGTCTCCCAGGTTCCCGCTCTATTAAGCTCTGCATTCCCGCCCAGGTCTAAATTCCCACTACAATGACTGCCATAGATACAGCTAAACAATACATTTTCCATGAGGCCAGCGGGTGTGAGAGAAGGCCGGCAGTTCGTAAAAATACAATCAAAATATACACATAAAAATCGTTGGCATGTTAGGCGGGTGGGGCTCTCCGGTATCCTAGGGCCCTCCGGCCGTTGTCCCTTTCCCACTCCTGCCCTCTGCAAAACAGTAACATGGCGGCATGCTCCTTCCCGCCAGGGAGATGACAAGATGGCCGGGAAGGCAGGCCCAGTCCCCACTGCGACCCCACCAAGTGCCGACGGCAGGGCCCCCGGTACCCCCTCCCAAAGAACCTAGAAGGCCCCCCCCTCGGCTAGTCGGAACCACAGTCACAATGGAGACCACCCAAGATTGTCCCGGCACCCCCCCTAGAAGGCCACTGTGTCCCCCAAGACTCTGTACTGTACCCTGCTCAGGTGTCAGCGCCGGCGTGCTCCCACCTCCTGCAACTCGATCGGGAGAGTCTCCAGCTCGGGAACTGCTAGCCGTGTCGCCGGCCATCTGCCGCTGGAAGTAATGCCCAGGGTCTCCAGGAACCTCTTCGGCTCTCCGATGGGGGAAAGGGTGTGTGTCTTCCCTCCCTGGAACGCCATCAATCGGAAAGGGAATCCCCAGGCGTACGGAATGTTCGCACTGCGTAGTGCCTCTGTAACCGGTCTCCACTCCCGCCGTCTCTGGAGCGTGCTGGGGGCCAGGTCTTGGTAGACTTGGAGTTCCTTCCCTTCGTGCTCCATCCTGGCCGCCCTGCTCTTCTTCATCAGGGCCTCCTTAGTCTGGTAATATAAGAAGCGGACGATAACGTCCCTGGGTCAGTTCGCATCGGTTCTTCTAGCTCGCAGGGCCCTGTGTGCCCTTTCCATGTGCCATTTTTCCTCTGGGAGGTCTGGTAGCAGGGGCTTGAAAATGGACATAAGCACTGTCGGTAGCGTGCCATCCTTCTCCCCCTCCGGTAGGCCGCGTAGGCGGAGATTATTTCTACGTGACCTGTTAGCCATATCTTCTATGGCCAGTTCGGCCTCTGCCACGCGGGCAGCCAGCCCGTTGATGTTTGTGACCGCTGCGTTGTGGGCCTTGGTTGTCATCTCCAGCCGCTCTTCAAAGCGAGCTGTTCGCGTGCCCAGAGCGGCAATTTCACTCCGGAGGACTGTCGTGGAGTTGTCGATTTCTCCTGCAAGGTAATTCTGCACCTCGGCCAGGCGCTCCTGTATTTGTGCGGTCTCGCCCTTGTGGCGCTCTTCCCCTTGAGCCTCGTGTGGTGAGGGCGGGTGTGATGAGGGGCTCCGTCCGGCGCCATCTTGAGGCTCCGCGGGCCCGATCTTGTGGGCCGTCATCCGGTCCAGGATCGACGTTCCCCCCTCCGTTCCCCGCTTGGGTTGCTTCTTGGGGTGCCTCTTCTCCATGGTCGGAGTTTTGGTGTTGTTTGGGTCGGTTAATGCCAAGTTGGAAGCTGAAGTAAGCTATATTAAGCGCGTTGGGGCCGGAGCTCTACTCAGGCACGTCCAGCTCGGTCCCTGGTCAGGCCACCTTTGACAACATTTTGGAGTCAATTTTATTGTCTACATTTATTAGAAATATATGTTGATAATTGGTAAACTGGGTGGGATCCTCCATGTCTTAAGAATCCGGGAGATCGAAGCTTGTGTCAATTCAGGAGGTACGAGTTTAGTATCAGACATTTGAGAAAATTGACTACATAGATATTGCAAATTATAGATTCAAATTTCTGATAAAATGTAGACAAATATCCATCCGGGCCTGGAGCCTTTGATGGTTTATGACTCTTAATTACATCCCTTATTTCAGAAAGAGACTAGCATCAGGAATTTTCAGAAGGTCCAATTTCCTTAGATATTGTTCCATCTCTGAAATTGGTGATGTCAAGATAGTATAAATTCTTATTGTGACGAAGTGCCCTTCGCCACTTGGTCCTGGAGAGGCCTGCTTGCCAGCCTCCTCCCCTGTGACTATGACTCTTTGATGTATTTTGCTTTAAAGCCCCTATTCTACCTTCAGACAGACTATTTATGTAGGTTGCTTTATTTCTCTTATGTTTTAGTCATCCTGTACCCATTATAGGTGCAGGGTGTGTGTAATGTAATTGTTTATAGTGTGTGTGTGTACTGTGAAATGTATTGCCTGCTCTCCTGTACTGCTGAGGTTTGCTACCAACTAGGTGGATTTGGCTATGGAGCTTGTCTAGTGCCCTCTGTGGGTAGCAACAGCAATATGCACTACCTAATAGCAAGACTGGTTCATTTGCATATTCAGGTAGATTTGCATATTGCTAATTCTGCTAAAAATTGTCTCCCCCACCCTTTTAAAAATATGCCATTGTGTTATATTAAATCACTGTATGTTGCCTGCTATGATTTGACTGTTTGTAATTTTATTGAGTTTTCACAGCAATGTTAATGTAATGACCATATGGGCTAGTCCCAAGTAAAATAAAGTTTTAGACAGTTCTTCTTGATCCCTCAAAACGTAGCCTTGTCTCGATATTGGAGGGAGCTGTTATAATCACACTGGGGATTTCTATGCTCTGCATACTCCCCTGAACTTGAATCACTAGCTCTTCTTAGAGCTGTTCCTGATATGCTCTCCTTGGAGGAGAGGTCTTCCCCACACAGTCCTGGATGCTGGAGGTTCATACAGGGTGGAAGGAAGAGGTCTTTCCCACACGGTCCTGGAGGACAGAAGCTGATCCAGGGTGGAAGGAAGACGGCGAGACTCCAGTCAAGCTACGGCGGTTGCGGAGTCTGCAGTGATTGTGGTGTCCGATACGGTGCTTGTGGTCCTTGGCGCAAGCTAGGAAGCATCCATCAACGGAGGGTACTCTGTCGGAGTACGGGGAGCTCCGTTACACTTATATTTTCTAAAAACGTTTCCAATTTGGTTAGGGGATATACCGTAAACATTTCCAGCAGTTAGTATTTTTACTTTCTTTGTTTTTGGTAGTGCAGAAGTAAACAAACATGCATTAACTGACATATCAGCAAGGTGATTTAATACAGGTGAAATCACAGGTAAGTTGCTTAACATGTCCTGAGTATTGCACTTTTAATAAAATTAAAGGGAAAACGAGTATAACCGGTTTGCTGGTGTACATTCTCAAGTTAAGCTGCCATGTCTAATTGCCAATCGAAAGTTAAACTGTTATGCATAGGAAGCTATTACAACACAAGTGTTTAGTGCTCACTAGGAGGATGGGAAAACAGAGCTGTTTGCCTAATATAGTCTGGTCTCACAGTTTTAGGATAAACTGTAGACATGTAAATGACCAGTGGTTAGGTGTTAAGCATGCTAGACCAAAAATAAAGTGAAAATAAAAGGTAAGGTACAGCATCTAACGTTATCAGGTGAGCAAAGAATAATACAGGAGTCCACCTCATGGTAGGTAGACAGGATGAGGCTTCCGCCGGCGGGGTCGCCTCTGTGCTCCTTCATCCTACTACGATTTGGGAGCATGTTGTTGGCGTTTCATAAGAAGGCCCCTTGAAGGAAGGTATGTGCAGCGCGGGAACACCAATGTGAAGCTTGTGTACGAAAATCAGAGTCCTGTTTATCTGGGCTTTGGCCTGATCCCAAGCACCTGGGTTCTCTGCTACCAGCCCATCGGGCTCCGATTGTTTAGTAGCACCGGGTTTTCTCGGCCTCCGCTGAGTGGGGGTAGATGTTCTCTGATCTGATAGGGTGCAGGGAGACTACATGGATGGTGTGGTCTGGTGCAGGCTAGTAGTTTGCGCTTCTGAGTCAGACGATCGATCGAACCAATCTGTTCATGCTGCTTCCTTGCCTCTATTTTTTCCAAGAATCTTGCAAATATTAGGTCGAGTTTAGCCAGTGTAGGTGCAAAAAGGATATTGACTAGGCCTCTGGCAACAATCGCTGCCATTTTAAAAGCAACTTGGCGATCCGCACGCGGCAACACTAAGTGCAGTGAGTAGCTGTGGGAAAACTCCTGGGACTGGGATGACCTCCACCGGTCCAAAGGTGGGAGGAGAGTGCAGAAGTCGCTCAGGGTAACGGGTTACAGTGTCTGGGGAGCTGCTGACCCTCTGACCTCTGGTGAGCTTGAAGACCGCAAAAAGTAGAAGGTAGGTTGTCTGGACCTGGAGAGTTCTAAATCTGGTACCGATCGACTTATCAAAGTCCCCACTATGCAGGAAGATGTGTTTTGCGGTGAAAACGGCTTATTGACTGGTTTCAATTATTTATTTAGCATGTCAAGCTCAGGAGAGGCCCCTCCCCTATTTTTTTATGGTCTGAGAACTATTCTTTTTTTTTTTTAATGAATTCTTTATTTTTGATGTGTAAAAAATAGCAGACAGGCTCGTAATACCACAATAGCGAAAACGAGCACTTCAAGATAGGCAATAACATGGCTTTGGATAAAACTGCACAATTTTATATGTGAGAATAAGCAAGCATGGCCTACAGGCTCAGATAAGAGGACAGTGTCTTGGCTCAGATTATCACACCGCAAGTGCAACACAGAGCAGGTACACAGACATGAAAATAAGCTCAAAGGGTGGCTACTGTAAGTTGTATTTATTAGTGGATTGTCAGGCTATAGCTAAATGCCCAAAGCACTAATCCTCAGAGTGTTAAATATTTTATCCTAGGGTGCTCTTGTGGTACTAGGGATATGTCGCTGGACTTAAACAGAGAGGGTTGTGTTAAGTTAGAGAATGCTTTTTAGGACAGAGAAAAGAGAAAGGAGACAACTGTAACATGAATAAAATGATAAAACAACAGCCATATATCAGGCAAATAGTGAGATGAGGTATTGCCAGCATTTAGAGCATCGACCAGCATATGCCCGTCCTGGGTAGGTCACAGTTCCTCAAGATTTTGCAAGTCTTCAGGCCTGATATCATAGGTGTAGAAGATAGGTCTAGTATTGGCAGACTGGTTTCCCTCCTCCATTAATCTCGTAATGCAATCCCCTGCTTTCCGTGTGAGCGTTCACCACCATTCCTGGTTTGTGCATCAGCTTCTGCAAGGGCCAGCGATGTGGCCTCTGCCACCGTAGGCGTGTAGCTTGCGTGATTGGAGGGTGCTAGATGGTGCATGCTGTTCCAGGGTGCATGGACTGCTTGTAGGGCAGGTATGTGTGGCTTATATCATAGTTTCTGCCAAAAAGCATTGACTATTGCGTCCAGTCGGCGAAGAATAGATGCTATATTACCGAGGCGCTCTGGGATGCAGGGGGCACTGGGAGCTTTCCAGACTCACATCCCACTGCCATGATAGTCAGGCCCCATTCTCCTCTGAGAACTATTCTTGTGTTTAAACTCATTTGTTAGAGATCGACCTGTCCTATTACCCGTGTAGTACCACCAGCGGTGTATTTACCACAATGCTGACAAGACACTTGCCAGCATTTTCAGAGAGGCGGCAAAACATTCCGCCCGCCAATCTGCCACGGCAGATGCCATGTCAGCCACCTTTGGGGTCCTCCTGAGGCAAGCATCCGCTAATGTGGGAGGCGGACGGCGAGGGAGCACTCTCCCCTGAACTCTTCCTTTCTCAGCACCCTTGCACGCTCCGCAGTGATGCCGGAGCCGGAATATGACGTCACTCTGGCTCCGGCATCACTAAGAGGCGCATGAGGGAGCTGAGCAGGAGGATCAGAGCTCCCTCGCCGCCCGCCTGCCAGACCACCTGCATTGCCCTGCGAGCTCCACTCAACCCCAGGGAAAAAATTAACCAAAATATAGGCACATAATAAAACAAAATTGTAAGTGTGTTAGTGTGTGTGTGATAGTTAAAGTGTGTGTGTGTGTCTCTGTTAGTGAGTGTCTGTTAGTGAGAGTGTGTGTCTGTCAAAGAGTGTGCATCACTGAGTGTGTATGTCTGTTAGTGTGTTTATGCGTGTCTGTCACTGAGAATGTGTATCTGTCAGTCAATGTATATGTCTGTTATCGAATGTGTCTGACACTAAGTTTATGTGTCTGTCAGTGAGTGTGTATGTGTGTTTGTCAGTGTGCATCTATCAGTGAGTATATGTGTGTCACAGTGTGTGTGTCCAACACTGAGTGAGTGTGTATCTGTCAGTGAATGTATGTGTCTGTCGGTGAATGTGTGTGTCTGTCTGTCAGTGAGTGTGCATGTTTCACTGAAAGTTTGTGTTGGTTAAACAGTGCGTGTGACAATGACTGTGTATCTGTCAGTGAGTGTATGTCAGTGTATGCATCAGTAAAGGTGTGTGTCTGTCAGGGAGAGAGTGTGTTGGTGTTTAACCCCTTAAAAACTTGCCAAATGTACACGTTGTGATCAAAACAAAACGTAAACAAAAAACTTGAATTTGCGCTATATGTCTGTTCAGGCGTAATTCGCCTCGTTCATATTATGTGCACCCACACTTATTATATATAATTTTATTCAGGGAAAACAGGGCTTTCATTTAACATCAAATATTTAGGTATGAAACATAATTTAATATGAATAAAATATAAAAAAAATGGGAGAAAATAAGAATTTTAAAAAAATGTTTAGTTCTACGTGACATTCTAACTGTGAATGTCATACTATTTGCTTTTACTGCAATAAAATACACATATTTCTATTCAGCGATGTCTCATGTGTAAAACAGTTCCCGCTATGTACAGGTTTTATGGTGTTTTGGGAAGTTACAGGGTCAAATCTTATTGATTTTTTTTTTTTTTTTATTGGGTAACTAAAATTTATAGATCAGGGTGGTGCAGTAGACATTGCTTACCTAGATTTCAGTAAGGCTTTTGACACTGTTGCACATAGAAGGCTTATCAATAAACTGCAATATTTAAGCTTGGATTCCAATATTGTTGAATGGGTAAGGCAGTGGCTGAGTGACAGGCAACAGAGGGTTGTAGTCAATGGAGTATATTCAAAGCTTGGGCTTGTCACCAGTGGGGTACCTCAGGGATCTGTACTTGGACCCATTCTCTTTAATATTTTTATTAGTGATATTGCAGAAGGTCTTGATGGTAAGGTATGTCTTTTTGCTGATGATACTAAGATATGTAACAGGGTTGATGTTCCAGGAGGGATAAGCCAAATGGCTGATGATTTAGGTAAACTAGAAAAATGGTCAGAGTTGTGGCAACTGACATTTAATGTGGATAAGTGCAAGATAATGCATCTTGGACGTAAAAACCCAAGGGCAGAGTACAGAATATTTGATAGAGTCCTAACCTCAACATCTGAGGAAAGGGATTTAGGGGTGATTATTTCTGAGGACTTAAAGGTAGGCAGACAATGTAATAGAGCAGCAGGAAATGCTAGCAGAATGCTTGGTTGTATAGAGAGAGGTATTAGCAGTAGAAAGAGGGAAGTGCTCATGCCATTGTACAGAACACTGATGAGACCTCACTTGGAGTATTGTACGCAGTACTGGAGACCGTATCTTCAGAAGGATATTGATACCTTAGAGAGAGTTCATAGAAGGGCTACTAAACTGGTTTATGGATTGCAGGATAAAACTTACCAGGAAAGGTTAAAGGATCTCAACATGTAAAGCTTGGAGGAAAGACGAGACAGGGGGGATATGATAGAAACATTTAAATACATAAAGGGAATCAACACAGTAAAGGAGGAGACTATATTTAAAAGAAGAAAAACTACCACAACAAGAGGACATAGTCTTAAATTAGAGGGACAAAGGTTTAAAAATAATATCAGGAAGTATTACTTTACTGAGAGGGTAATGGATGCATGGAATAGCCTTCCAGCTGAAGTGGTAGAGGTTAACACAGTAAAGGAGTTTAAGCATGCGTGGGATAGGCATAATGCTATCCTAACTATAAGATAAGGCCAGGAACTAATGAAAGTATTTAGAAAATTGGGCAGACTAGATGGGCCGAATGGTTATTATCTGCCGTCACATTCTATGTTTCTATGATTCTAAATATAGCATGTTACATTTTTCATTTTTTTCCCATTGAAATTCGCCAGATTGGTTACATTGCCTTTGAGACCGTATGGTAGCCCAGGAATGAGAATTACCCCCATGATGGCATACCAGTTACAAAAGTAGACAACCCAGGGTATTGCAAATGGGGTATGTCCAGTATTTTTTAGTAGCCACTTGGTCACAAACACTGGCCAAAGTTAGTGTTAATATTTGTTTGTGTGTGAAAAATGCAAAAAACTAATTTGTACGCCAATTTTGGCCAGTGTTTGTGACTAAGTGGCTACTAAAAAAGACTGGACATACCCCATTTGCAATACCTTGGGTTGTCTTCTATTTCAAATGGTATGCCATCATGGGGGTAATTTTCATTCCTGGGCTACCGTATGGTCTCAAATGCAACGTAACCAATCTGGCGAATTTCAATGTGAAAAAACTGAAACGCATGCCTTATATTAGACTCTGTAACTTTTGAAAACACCATAAAACCTGTACATGAGAGTACTGTTATACTCAGGAGACTTCGCTGAGCACAAATATTAGTGTTTCAAAACAGTAAACCGTATCACAACAATTATATCGTCCGTGTAAGTGCCATTTGTGTGTGAAAAATGCAAAAAATTTAACTTTCACTGACGATATCATCGTTGTAATACATGTTACTGTTTTGAAACACTAATATTTGTGTTCAGCAAAGTCTTCCGAGTAAAACAGTACCCCCCCATGTACAGGTTTTATGGTGTTTTGGAAAGTTACAGGGTTAAATATAGTGCTAGCAAATTAAGTTCCCTGGACTTTCGACCTGGGTTGTCAGGCAGGTCCCACAAATTGTAATTAATAAAATGACCTAATTATGTAAAATTGTTACATAAATATATACATAGAATTATATATATATATGTATATATATATATATATTTGTGTATATTGTTTTTTTTTATTATTTTTATTTATATATAGGTGTGTGTGTGTGTGTGTGTGTGTGTGTGTGTGTATGTATATATATATATATATGTGTATATATGTGTGTATATATATATATATATATATATATATATATGTGTGTGTATATACTTATTTATATAGATATATATATATATATATATATATATATATATTATTTTGTTCTACATGTATTTTGATATCAATATATATATTAATTTTAAAATACAGTTAGAATGAATTTACACACATATATATCTATGTATATATATATTTTTACGTATTTACAAATTTAATTTATATTATATATAAATATATATATATAATAATAATTATATATATGTTTAATCAATATCATTCTATGTGTATTTTGATATTAATATATATAATTATATATATTAATATTAAAATACACTTAGTGTATGTGTATGTGTGTGTGTTTGTGTGTATATATATATATATATATATATATATATGATCCAAGTACGGTATATATAATTTGATTTATTTTATTTATTTATTTTTTTTTAATTCTTTATTTTTGTAGTGCTTTGCAATAACTTACAGGTTTACAGAGACATTGCAATTGGCATCAGTAGGGATTATCCAGCAGCATATATTACATGTCAGATGAACAGCACTTTTTGTTTTTATAAAGGGTATAGTTTAACATTAGAATAACATCAGAGTGATCATGCTGGTATGGCATATGGTCTTGTTAAGTAAGATTAGTCAAGGAACGACAAAATGGTGCAACATGGCAAGTAGTAACATTATGTGAACAAAGCTGTTTGAGTAAGTACACGTTAAACTGTTTAGCAATGTGGTGAGACATGCTTCTAGTCCGACTAGGCATAGTATATGTGATTGCATGTTGCGCTAAGCTAAATCTATATGGTTAGAAGCTGGGAGGCAAAGGTAATAACTCCAACAGAAACCAACATAGTGTAAATTGCAGGCTGGACATAACTTTGTGCTTAACTTAGTGACATAAAATTATTTTGCCCCAGAGACCTCCCCAACCTTATATCAATTTCATATCAAGCGGCATGCAGAGGAATCTCGCCCCGACAGGCTGATCCATGGTTCATGATGGAGAGCTTGCGAATATTACAGACAGTTTGTTGCAGCTTGGTGGCAGATATCCCAGGGACCTGCCGTTAGTGTCCACCTCCGGCTGTAGGTTGCTTTGCTCGGGGATTCCGACTGCGCGGCGGAGAGTTCGTGTGAGCTGTTGCCTCCTGGTGGACATGCTGTCGTTGTGAAGGTATATCAGGCTGGAGTCCTATAGAGTGTCGCCTCTTGTCAGGCCGGCCCGAAGGTAAGTTCTTTGATCGGGGGTCTTGTGGGCTTCCACTGAACCCTGTTTGCCGATGTCTCCCTTTGGGTCCCGGCTGTTTGCGGATCTGTCCTGGCGGGGGTTGAGTGGGCACAGCTCAGGGCCCTGTCTGATCCAGCCTCTCCAGCCATGTTGTCAGTTTCCTGTGGGGCAATGTGGGGAGTTTGGAGTTTGCATGCCTCTTGATACGAGCGATCAAAATTGAGTTTGCCGCCATTTTGCACGCGGCTCAGGATCTCATCCGCAGTGTGATGATATTTCTGTGCCGCAGGTTCACCGCTGTTGCAGGGATCTCGGGGCTTGGGCCGGGATAACCCCCACCGGCCCTAAGGGGGGGAGACGGGACCTGTTCCATGACCTCGAGGGTGCCTGTGTGATTCAGTCGGGCGGGATAGCGGGGCAGCGGCCGTCTACCCCGCTCACCGCCTAAGTAGGCCTCATCCTATGCGGACGACATGAGTCATTCTGGGGGACTAAAACACGGAGTGCAAGCCTCTCCCCAGGTCCAGTGTCCCTACGTGTGTCGGACCGCGTTCTCTGGTAGTCAGGAGGGTACCAATTCAGCCCTGATTTCTTTAAATTTCGCCTGATTGCAGGAGCTGTCGTTTCATGCGGCTGTTCTGCATGGCGGCCAGGCCCCGCCCCTATATAATTTGATTTTAAACTGTGTTTTAACTTTAATTATTTTTTTCAGGCAGCAGGGGGAGTACCTGTCATTACAGACATGGACGGCTATGCCATCCAAGTGATCGTGAGGTCCCCGCAAGGGCCAAAACAGACAGAGGGGGACTCCCTGGGTTGCCAGGTGAGTCCCCACACTGGGATCGCCGGCGACCAGGTAAGTAGAAAGGACAGCGGGGACGTGCTATGCCGCCCACCGGCATTTAGAGCCGGGTCCCCCAGGACAGCATAGCACGCCCGCCGTCCTTAAGGGGTTAACAGGAAGTGAAATATAGAAAAGGGGAGGTGCCTGAATACACCACTGAGTACCACTTCTGCTTTAAATTTGTAATGGCTCTATTAATTTGATCTAATATTTTCTGTTTTATCTTCTCCCTGATGCTAATAATACCCTGCATTATAGAAATGTACATTGAACTCATATGCCGCCTCTCCAAAGTGGCTAACTGGACATTCAAATTATTTAAATACTCTCCCTTTTTCTTTTTAACATATGATCCTAACTTTACTAATTCCCCTCACATCACACAATTAAAGGAGCACCATAGAGTTACATCTGAATCTTCACTGTTATCATTGTTTTGCGTGATTGGATAATTCTTCTATTCAATTGATTATATCACTCTTGATTATATCACTCATGTTCGTGGCTTTAGTGACCTCATCTATCCATCTCCGTCACTGTCGTCCCCTTCTTCATGTGCCTTCAATCTTTCCCAGCATCAGAGTATTCTCTACAGAATCATGACTTCTCATTATATGGCCAAAATACTTGAGCTTCAGCCTCATGATCATAGCTTTCAGTGAACAGATTGTCTTGATTTCCTGTAGTATGGATTTATTGGATCTTCTTGCAATCCAAGGGATTCTAAGCAGTTTTCGCCAACACCACAGTTCAAAGGCATCAATTCTACAATGCTCAGCCTTCTTTATAGTGCAGCTCTCACATCCGTATGTTACTACTAGAAATACCATAGTTCTGACTATGAGGACCTTTGTTGATAGTGTGATGTCTTTGGTTTTTACCAGCTTGTCCAAGTCTTTTAATTTCATGACTACAGTCACCATCTGAAGAGATCTTGGATCCCAGGAAAATAAAATCTTTCACTGCCTCCACTTCTTCCCCCGTCTATTTTCCAGGAACTAAGATTGCTGTTTGCCATGATCTTAGTCTTTTTAACGTTGAGCAGCAAGCCAACTTTGCACTCTTTCCTTTTACCCTCATCAATGGGTCCTTTAGTTCTTCCTCACTTTCAGCCATCAGAGTAGTATCATCCGCGAGGTTGTTGATATTTCTTCCAGCAATGTTGATTCCGGATTTGGATTAATCCAGCCCAGCCTTACTCATTATGTATTCCGCATATAAGTTGAATAAATAAGGTGACAATATACAACCTTGTTGCACTCCTTTCCTGATCTTGAACCATTCTGTTGTCCCATGTTCGGTTCTGACTGTGGCTTCTTGGCCCACACACAGATTCCTCAGGAGGCGGATGAGATGATCTGGTACTCCCATCTCTTTAAGAACTTGTCACATGTTGTTGTGATCCACACAGTCAAAGGCTTTAGAATAGCCTATGAAGCAGAAGTAGATGTTTTTCTGGAACTCTCTGACTTTCTCCATTATCCATCGTACATTGGCAATATGATCTCTTGTGTCTCATCCTCTGCGAAACCCAGCTTGTACATCTGGTAGTTCCCGGTCCATATGTTGTTTGAGTCGAGCTTGTAGGATCTTAAGCATTACCTTGCTGGCATGTGAAATTAGCGCAATTGTTCGGTAATTGGAGCACTCTTTGGCATTGCCTTTTTGGGGGGATTGGAATGTAGACTGACCTTATCCAGTCTTTTGGCCACTGTTGAGTTTTCCAAATTTGTTGGCATAAGGCAAGCAAAAATTTCACAGCATCATCTTGCAGAATTTTGAATTGGGATTTAATCAACTCCTGCAGCCTTGTTATCTGCAAGGCATCCTAGGGCCCATCTCACTTCGTTCTCCAAGATTTCTGGTTCCAGCTCATTGGACCAAGTATTTATTGAGGCCATAACTACTGTTAAGATCCTCCCTGTATAGATCTTCAGTGTATTCCTGCCATCTCTTCTTTATCTGATCATCCTTTGTTAAGTCCATGCCATTTTTGTCTTTTATCACACCCACTTTGGCATGAAGGGTAACTTTTAGATCCACAATTTTCTTGAATAGATCTCTTGACTTTCCCATTCTGTTATCTTCTTCTATCTCTTTACATTGCTCATTGTAGAATGTCTCCTTGTCTCTTCTTGCTATCCTTTGGAATTCTGCATTCATTTGGACACATTTTTTCCGATCTCCACTACCTTTTGCTTTCCTGGGCTATTTTAAAGCTTCATCAGATAGCCAGTTTGCCTTCTTAGATTTCTTTCTTTTGGGGATATTTTTTCTTGCGGTTTCCTGGATAATATTGCAAACTTCGGTCCAAAGTTCTTCAGGCATTCTATCGTCCATGTCTGGTCCCTCAAATCTATTCTTTACTTCCACTGCATATTCACAAGGGATATTATTTATGTTGTATCTGATTGGTCTGATGGTTTTTCCTCTTTGCTTGAGTTTAATTCTGAACTTTGCAATAAGAAGCTCATGGTCTAAGCCACAGTCAGCTCCAGGTCTTGTTTTTGTGGACTGTGTAGAGCTCCTCCAGCTTTGGCTGCAAAGTATATAGTCAATCTGATTTCTATATTGTCTATCTGGTGATGTCCATGTGTAGAGTCATCTTGGAGGCTGTTGGACCTACTTCATTTTGAACTTCAAGGCCAAACTTGCCAGTTATTCCAGGTGTCTTTTGGTTCCCTACTTTAGCATTCCAGTCTCCTATGAGGATAGTAACATCTTTTCTTGGTGTTATATCTATCATGTGTTGAATATCTTCATAGAACTGGACAATTTCAGCCTCTTGAGTATCCATGGCATAAACTTGGATCACTGTGATGTTAAATGGCTTGCCTTGAATTCAAATTTAAATCATTCTGTCATTTATTTGGTTGTAGCCAAGCACTGCTTTGCCCACCCCACGATTTACTATGATGGCTACTCCATTTCTTCTGTGGGATTCTTGACCACAGTAGAAGAGGTGATGGTTGTCTGACGTGAAATGTCCCATTCCAGTCCATTTGAGTTCACTAATTCCCAGGATAGCGATGTTTAACTTTGTCATCTCATATTTGATTACATCCAATTTGCCTTGGTTCATAGTTCGAACATTCTAGGTTCCTATGTTAAATTGTTCTTTGCAGCAGTGGACTTTCCTTTCCCCTCCAAACACATCCGCAGTTGGGTGTCCTCTCGGCTTTGGCCCAAACACTTCATTAGATCTGGTGCTACTCGTACTCGCCCTCTGCTCTTCCTCAGTAATGTGGTAGGCACCTTCTGACCTGAGTGCTCGTCTTCCAGTGCCATATCGTTATGTCTCTGGTTGTCCATATAGTTCTCTTATAGTTACTGGAGTGGGTTGCTAGTTCCTTCTCCAGTGGACCATGATTTGTCTGACTGTATCCAGACAGATTTCCAGCTTTATCTAGATTTAAACCATCATCTTAGTTAAAATAATTTCAGAAGCTCCTATATCCTCCATATGTCTACCCCCAAACCTCAGAGCCAGTGTAAACTCATCATAGATCTGAAGTGAATCCAGATCTGAATATCAAAAGATTCAAATTGGAGTCGCTAACCTCAATTCTACAATATATTTAAAAAAGAGAAGGATTAACCTCAACAGACCTGCAGCCATCATATTAACACACCATGATTCACCAATCATATGTGAAATATCTGAGATTTTGTGTTTTGGATGAACATTTAGAGTTTGTGGAGTTCCCATTCAGAGTGCTGACCCAAGAGGTACTGGTCAACCTAACAGCCTTCCTGAGAATAGAAGGGATTCAGTTTTACCATTGTCTATACACTAGCCTGATAGTGATACAGACTCCTCATCTAGCCTTGAAGAAGACTCTGGTTCTGAAAAAAGAATTATATAGACATGGCTACATAGTACATTTCACCAAGGATTCCTACAGTCTTTCAAGAAAGCTCATATCCATTTCGCACAGTTAATTTAATAAGCACAGTCTTCCTATACTGAGAGATATGTTTTGTGATTCCAGCTTGTCAAACGATGAGCCTATTAGGGTCTCACCTCTTCTTCTGGTCTGATGAGATCTTCAATAGACAAGGACTGATATCAAAAGATCATAATCACAGAAAATATCAGATGGTAAAAAGGTAGGTGGTGGAAATCAGAATTGTTCTTATTAGAATTATGTTGTTAGAAGAAACTGATTGGCAAATAGTAACTTTCGATGCCAGTACCTAGGGATTGGAAGTTCAGTCAAGAAGCATGGAGGACTCAGGTCCTGAATGCTCTCTTAAAGAAATTAGAATTTAACAGGGTCAGATCAGAAGCGAACAATGATTCAAACAAACAACAAGAGGGCAGCAGCTTATGTGAACAAACAAAACAGGACAACAATAAAACCTGTCCGAGCAGAAGTGGAATCCATCATGTTCTGTTCACATCTGGAAGGGCTGAAACCGGTTTATCTCCCAAGAGAAGACATTCCAGAAGTAGACTGAGTAGAACACTGAGAGAGCCAGGGGAATGAATGCGAAACAAATAAGTGTTCCAGATGATGGAGTTGTTATAGCCTCATAAGTATTGATTTAAATGTGATCATGAAGAATGCTCAAGTTCAGCATAGGATGCTATATTGTAGATCTAGAACAGTCTGTGACGTATATATTTTATCTGTTTCCCCTTATCACATGAAGCACTTAATCCTACTTGCTACTGCTATATGGCTAAGAAGACCTTGTAACTTCTCCTACTGAAAATGTGTGCAGCACAACCTTGGCAATTTCATCTGAATGAAGACCTTCTCCATCAAACTCCAATATAATAATATTTGTTATAGAACAGTGATCTGGAGACCTGGTTCATGAAAGGAGGATCACCCAAGTCTCTGGGGTCTCTGATACCATGATTAACACGTTTTCATAAGCTAGGAATCTATATACTTAGGCAGCCCACCGTAAAGTAGGATCTTTATTTAAAGAATGTGGTTAATTGAAATAATTCTCCTTTAGATATCTTTCAAAATGTAACATTCCTTGAGTTACGTTTTGATAAAGTACTAAGTTTATATACCCTACATGTAGAAGGTTCTGGATTATCTGCATTAATGTTAGGGATGGGATTTAGGTCAGGTGGTCCAAATTATTCAAAGCAGTCCTAAGATTAAGACCCCCCATCTCAAAATATTGCGCTTTCTTGGGATTGTCCCACGGTGTTGTTGTGACTGTCTAATTTTTTTTATTTAAACCAGTTTTAGAATGTCCCCCTTTTTTTTACCCCTGCCCCTTTTATTATGCAATGTAAATCATTGCAGTTTCAGAGAAGCCTGTAGAGGCGCTTCCTGCATTTTCACAGATTTTAACTCCGTGAAACAAAGTTGGATGTTTTCCTGCTGTCCATTAGGGCCTCCAGCGTCTTCAAAATCCCTATAGCAAAGTATTCTATGCTTTCCTATGGGGAACTTCTAATGCACTCGCCACAAATGTGTGTTAGGCTCTCCGTCAATGGAATTAAGGGAATTATTAAAAGGGTTTTAAACCCTTTTAACATGGTGAAAAGAGGAGGCGGGGGTGGGGAGGAGGGGCACAGAGGTACACTATAGCGTTAGGAATACAGTTTGGTTTTACTAACGTCATAGTGTTCCTTTAAAGAATATTTTTATAGTGGCAATTTCCTCTGCAAAAAGAGTTTTAGCTCTTTCTAGAGAAGAACAATTTACTTGTATTCTTCAGGACAAGTTGTCAAACGTCTAATTCTAGAGTTACTGCCAAAATATTATATCAATTCCATCGTTTCCAAGAAATTCTTACCTATCTTACTCTAACTTAACTCTAGTTCTACCCCTGATAAAGAAATAGCTTAACACAAACGTCTGACGTATACTGATAGAATGAATAACTTGTGAAAGTTTTCTGGTCTCTACGTTATTCCAGAGAAGCAACACGCTTAATTATGAAGTTCTAAAGCTTACCCTGCCACTGGGATCGAAACTCCCGACAAAATAAAATCTCACTCTGCTAGGGCTGTGCCTACATCGTGGGCAGCAAGGACAGATGTCTTGGCAGATGATATGTAAAGCATCTTGGTCTTGTGAGAGCTCCTTCCTGAAGCATTAGTGCCTGGATGTGAGAGATTAAAAGCATACAAAATGTGGCAGAGGAGTCGCATGAGTTTTTTTGTATAAATAAATGTTTGGTTTTGCAGTAATTTGTGACTCTCCTTTCATCTTTTGGTATATTCCACATGTGATGCTGCCATTGTTAGCCGGGGGAAACATAAAATGTATTTAAAACTTACTAAAACTTTACAACTCAGTTTATGATTAACTTAGCTGTTAGTATGTGAATGTAGCTTGATAAACTTTTGCTATTCCAGTAGACTTGCATTGGTATTGTACAACATTTACTATACATTTCCATTAATATAAAATGATTCAGTAATTGTATAAAGTACCACAATGAGTGGAGAAAGTGGAATATATTCACATAAATATACGATGAGCACATCTGGCTAATACTTTGATGAAATGTTCTTTACTATTTCATTGATGATCTTAGGGGCTTATGGGGCTGGAGTTACTGTATGCCCTTTTATTTTCAGATTGTTAAATTATTTTTGCACAGTTTAACACAGAGCTGTGTGCCCAGCCATCTCTCTCGTGCCCTCGGCACCTATAATAAAATTAAAGCATTGACTGACACCCAGTGATTAGTTGAGAGTGTAACCTGATCACTGGCCACCTATTGTAATGCCTCCCAATACTCCAGGTTTCGGGGTCCTGTCCTATTATCATGCAGGGAACTGTCTCCAGGTGGCACATCCCTGCATAGTCCTGATAGCTACCTGTCATTGGGCGGGCGCAGGCCGAACACTTTTTAAAGCATGTCTGTCCTCTATGGTTATCGCTAATGATGTGTATTGCATAACTGGTGACATCCCCTCATTGCCCCCACCTACCTATCCTAAGTCACAGAAATGAAATGTTTGGAGTTATGTATTATGGTTATTTAAATAGAGCTTAAATGATTCTTAATTTGTCATACTTATACCATTTAAAGTTAGGAACACTATAGTGTCAGGATTACAAGCATGTATTCCTCACACTATAGTTTGGAAACCGCCGTTTAGGTGGCCAGCCCCCCCTTGTTGAAGGTTAAAAACTCATCTTATTCCAGAGCCCCGCACATTCAATCGAGTCTCACCCAGACCCAACTTTGCCTCCTTGGCTGAGATAATTAAACGTCATGATTTTATGATGCACTGCGTTAATCAGCATCTCCTAAAAGAGATGCATTGAACACTAGAGGTGTCTGAAAAGACAGTGCTTATATTAAAAAAATCCTGCAGGGGCAGACAATAGACATCACAACATGTGCATTAAGCTGTAGTTGTTCTGGTGATTATAGTGTCCCTGTAAAGACCATGATTCGCATTTTAAATACAAGATAAAATTGTTTAACAGACAATATGAGAACTTGTTCCCACTCTGACCTTATCCCCTCTCCCTGACTCTAGATAGTATGACTACTGAAAACTAAGGAATTTATTCTCTCAACTTTGGAGATGACCACAGGAAAGCATACATTTGAGGAGAGTCTCCGGAAGCTGTTTAAGCATTAAGTATTGCAGTTAGCATGTTTATCTGCCCAGTTTAACCCCTTAAGGACACATGACGTGTGTGACACGTCATGATTCCATTTTATTCCAAAAGTTTGGTCCTTAAGGGGTTAAATTCGTGTAGGACCTTATGATATTGGAGTACTGTGGCGTAGTAGTGGGCTTAACACAATATGGCCATATGGTGCAACTGAATCCCCAGATTTGTTTGCTAAGATAGGTGATTTTAAGTAGCCTTATAAAATGTTAAACTGTCTTTTTCTTTAGTGAATATGCTGTAACTTACTCTTTATTTTATACAGCATATATTCATATTACTTTTAATTAAAACAAATGAAGTAATCATCTATAAAATTACACATTTTTTTAAATCAGCTAATGGCTGAAAATTCTAATTGTAAGCACGTGACCTTTATTCATAAAATATGCAATGCCGGAGTCGGCAGAGCATTATTCATGAGAGAATCAGCAAAACCAGAGGATGTGGGGATGAAATTGAGTGATAGTGTTAAGCCTTTTAACTGCATTTTATTTAACACAGGTTCTTAACAAATAATCTTCCAATGACGGGAGAGCGTCTTATCAGCCTCACGCAGGCTGCTTCAAATCCTTATCTCCATAGACCAGTTTGCTGGAGTGATTGCAGTTTCTTTTTTTTTTTATACAGTGAATAGAGGATTCAAAAGCTTTGTATAAACCGTACAACCCTCCTCCTATCTCTTCCCTCTCTTCAAATGAATACTGTAATGAGGTTTACTAGCTGTTTCGCTTCCAAGCCTTACCCTGTGCAGAACACAAATCTGGCACAAACCATCCTCCTTATAAATTGGGTTTTTTTTGCAAAAGAAAGAGGGACATAGAAAAAGTGAATTCAGAATAGAGCCATTTTCTTTACAAACACGCAGAAAAAAACCCCAACTAAACAAAAAACTCTACCATAGAGTTAAGTTATTAAAAAAAAATTACCTTGGCTGTTTGCAAATGTGAAAAGGTAAACATTTGATTTGGCCTCATCATATTTTTTAGTGAATCAGTTTACCCGGCTAACTGGCAACGCATAACACAAGCTTGTCATTGGTTGAGATTTATAGTGAGAGAACGAACTGCTGTTTAGAGGCAGAAATAGCACAGGCATCCCAGCCTGCACTGCCTAGCTACATTGTCTGGAAGCAATCATGCTGATGAGTGCAAATAAATGTGGCATTTTGGTTCAGAGAACAATGTTCAGGAAAGTTTTACATTTGGAGTAAATGATGATGATGGAGGGGGACAAAGCAGAGATGACCGAATTCTACAGTTTGCATCACCGGACCACTGATTTAACAAATTAATTATTCTGAGCTTACAAGCTAGGCATATAACTGTATAACAATTTTGTCAAGGCACCTACATTTTTATATCTTCAATAGTTTTTACAAATGTTTTTGGGTGAGGAGGGGTGGTTTCCTTCTATTTTATTGGTTGTAAGCTTTTATTAAAGGAAGACTCTAAACCCCTCAATCGGTTTAGCTTGCTGTAGCTAACAGAGTCTTATGTCTTGTCTCATTTCAGTCTTTGTCTTATTTGAAAAACGTTTACATTTCAAGAGAAGTCTGCACTTTTATAGATAACTATACCAAGTAACAAAAGGTGCACCCTCTTGGCTCTCAATAATGGCTTGTTTCCATTGAGCAGTACGGTTCGGAAGGGTTAGAATGGGCCAGCCAATTCAGGTGAGCGTTTCCACTGCAAATCGGAACGCCAGAGGGGGAATGCGGGGTTTAGACTGCAGTGACACAGTGACGTTTTTCTGTCTGCCAATCAATGGATTGTATTGTGTGACGTCAGTAGCCCCACCCTAACCATACCGTACCATTTTCCTGTGGACCTACATCTGAAGGGGCCCAGGAATTATGCGATTTGGTTCGGTTGTATGAGCCCCTTTTATAATGGAAATACCAAAAATAGCGTACCAAACCGTACCAACCCGAACCGCTCAGTGAAAACGGGGTTTTAGAGAACCATGAGGGTGCTTTTCCATACTGTGCTAAGCAGGAAGCAATGCCCCTCCCTTAGAAGCATTCTGATGGTGCAGCATGGATGTAGTCATTATGGTGCAAGGTGTCTGTCTGCTTAGATTGCCCCTTCAAGTTTACCTTTTACTATTATTATTATTATTATTGCCATTTATATGACGTCAAAATATTCCTATTCTATTTTTGTTTGTAATGTGAATGCATGTGAATTACCATTAATAATGACAGCTATTGACGGGTTTTTATAGTGCACAACTTATAGGCAAACTGTATCTGTGATTGACATAGATGGTTCCACCACCAGCAATAAAAGGAGCTATAAGGAGAATTTTGAAATTGTGTTGTCGGAACATGCTCATCTCAGTGAGATATTTGTACTTCCTTTTCTCTTTCCCTGATACATTGGAGTATGAAGTGGTATATTGCCACATTAACTAAGAAAGATTCCTCAGCTTTACGGGGTGCCTGTAAGAGCTCTTTTACTGTGAGGAGGGTTTTACTGCTTCTTTCTGTATGAGTGTATTGCTGTATTATCTAAATAAATACCTTATGTATATTTAAACACATGTTGTAATATTTTATAATCGTATTTTATCCACATTTAGCTGCTCTCTATAAGACAGCAGCTAAATAAAAATGGCTTTAAATTATTTTATTTTTTTAATCTAGACATTGCTAGACATTGCTTATATGCATAATTAGTACTGATAACAGACTCTTCCACACTGTTTTGTTTTAAAGGGACTATAGTAATCAAAACAACTTTAGCTTAATGAAGCAGTTTTGGTGTATAGATCACACTTCTGCAGTCTCACTGCTCAATTCTCTGCCATTTAGGAATTAAAGCCATAAGCCATGTCCATGTAACTTGCAAGGAGTCACACACACCTCCTTGCAAGTTACATGGACATAAAGGAAGGGGAACAAAGGATCAGCCCTCTCAGGCAAAACAAACAAATATGGGCAGCTCACCTAGGTCAGTGGGACTCCCTCACAAACCCCACACGTACATAGATGGTCTATAGAAAAAAAGGAGAATTCTGTACAAGAAGAATATCTTTCCTGTTACCTGGCCTGTTTCCTCGCAAGTTGCACTACATATTTATTGTGGATGTTTTAATCCTTTTATCTGCTATTTCTAGTATCATGCTTATTATTTTTCTATACATTTTTGTAATATATTTATAACAGTATAAATATATTATTGACCCTACCTTTTTCCATTTTTCCAAGTTACGTGCACAGCCATCCTAAACGCTTCCTGTAAAGTAAAATCTAATGTTTATACTTCCTTTATGTGTGTGAGTGATAAAAGTTAAATTTACAAAGCAGAATATTTAAAAAAAAAACAACTTCTAAAGCAAGTTAACATCTGAAAATGAAAAGCTTTTCCATGTAGATCGTGTGAGTCCCAGACAGGAGATTTGTGGCTTGGCCTGCATAAACAGAAACAAATGGGATTTAACTACTAAATTCCAGAGAACTGAGTAGTAAAATTAAAGAGGCATGATATACACTAATATTGCTTCATTAAGCTAAAGTTGTTTTGGTGACTCTAGTGTCCCTTTAATTTTCTCTAAATAGCAAGCAATGAATTCAAGCAAATATTTGCAACAGATATATATTTATATTTTGTACTGATTCTTAAAGAATTAATCAAATTGCTGTGTGAAATTATATTCCAGATCAATATAATGGCCGATCAAAAGCACTATTCATCACATTGACAGAACATGCCAGTTTTTAAAATCATATTTAAAAAGTAGACTTGTAAACAAGTTTTAGCTGCTACAAACAAATTAAATATGTTTTAATGTGAGCCCAAATCAATCAATCCATCTACGATTTACTTGTGTAATCTTATTCATTGAATAAGATATCACAGATAAATCTCCTGCTCTAAAAGTCTGCCATAGCCTACAGAAGCCTTCTGTATGTTATCAAAGTAACATTTACAGAGTAGTAGGTAAAAACTTAGCTAAACACAATGCACTACATAAAAAAATAAAACCATTTTGTTTCCATGTAAGCCAGGGGAGCTGCGGCTAGGGCTGCATAAACAGAAACAAAAGAGAATTGTGCAGTGAGACTGCAGGGGCATGATCTATACACCAAAACTGCTGCATATAAGTAATATTTTTTTGGTGTTTAGATTATCCCTTTAATTTTTTACACACCTTTTATTGTATTTTATGATCCCTTTTGTGTGGTTTACACCTCCCTTGTGTGTGTAATACATGTAATGTAAAGCAGCTCGCTGGTCTATTGCGGTCTGCCAGGCCACACTACATGGAGTGACTGGTAGTAGGGCGAGCACTGAGTCTTCCTGACATTGCACTCTCCTCCTGCGGTCTTCCTGACATTGCACTCCCTGAGCCGATGTACCCTCAGTTGGCCACCTATACCAATTATGGTAGTGCCAGCCTGAGTAAGGACTACAAAATATAAATTTTACAAAATATCTGAAATCTATCTTTTCTACTCAAACCATTCTAGAATGTAGTGTACGTGGACCTATGTCCAATTTGACCCATGTTGAACCACATTGTATATGCAGTACCGGATCTGTTGAGTAAAATTGTATGTACTATTAATCTCAAGCTTAACAGCTGCTCACTGGAGTCCAAGCTACTCCTTCTTTATTAGTACATACTGTAACTGGGTACTCTGTTAGCAGTGTGAGCAGGGTTAAGTCACTGCTCACACCAAGGAGTCCCAGATATCAATCAATACCCAAGGCTCCCAGACCCAGACTGACAGATGAGCTGTGTGCACCACATATACAGCCCTTTAAGTGCATTGAGAACACTGTGGCTGAGCAGATCATGCTCAGCTATGGTGTTTCTGGACTGTGAGGTGCTCAAGGGAGACCCTAAGGGTCTGCACAGATCCTGACAGAGTCTCCCAGCATGGCCGCATGCTGATTGTGATTTGTGCTGCACTTTGCCAGCTGCCCAGCACCAACACAGTGTAATCTGGATGCCTGATTTTCAGCATTGCTGGAATATGCCTGTAATGCTGAAAACAGCCAGTAGATGGCAACAACATACCACTCTCTACTTTGTTTTATCTAGAAAATCCATCTGCTGATATCAATACTAATATTCGCAGAGGATATTTTTAGAGTTACTTTACTTTTTTAGAGTTACTAACTTTAGGGTTAGTGTTAGAGTAGGGTTAGTTGTAGAGTTAAGGCTTGTGTAGGGTTAAGGTTAGGTATAAGGTTAGAGCAGGTATTAGGTTAGAGTTAATGTAAAGATACGGTTAGGGGTAAAGTTTATATAGAGTTGGGGGGGTGGCAAATGGTTAACATTAGCTAATAAAAATGTATTTAGATGCTTGACTCATGAGGCAATTAAACTAACCCCTGACGCGCGCGTTTCGCCAGTTGGCTCATCAGAGGGTACTATTTAAGTACCCGGGACATTTGCCCATTACAACAATATAGTGAGAACGAATATATTATTTTATTTATTGTTATATTCTATTGCACTATTTTTAGCTAACTATAATAAAAGTCAAGTCTTAAAAGACACTGTTTGCTCTCACATAGATAGATACACTTCTGAGGTTTATTTTTGTTTTGCTTTCTTTTTCCATTGATTTAACCATTTAGGGGTTTCCCCCCATTTTTTCTATAAATCTTAAATGTATCTATCTCTACCTTTCCTCCAACTCATTGGCTCAATTCTCTCTCTTTTTTCTTTTGAACTGTTCAGAACTTGGACAATAACCTCTGTTATTAAATGGATAATGGTATTTGAATAACTTCTAACCATATAACTAAAAGCTCTGCATTGGCAAGTTTTTTTTTGTGTGTTTAGAAATAAACTTTTCAAAAACTTTATTGGCAACAAATTACAAGAAGGCTCCAAAGAGTTCAGAGCTGTGTAAGTTAATAAATATGATATAACAATTATGTATAAAGATAGCAACATAGCCTGGGGTAATTTCTCTATTTTTAAAGAAAACACTAGACAGGAGGACAAGTAGAAAATTGGGTAGTTATCCTTATTCAGAATGCGATGACCCTAACTGATAGCGTTAACTTGGCAAGCTTTCATTTCTAGGCCTTCTCAAGACTAATCCTAACAGATCAATTACTCGCTATGTACACACGAAGCTGGCTGCCTGTGAACCCCTCCCATAGTGTGCAGATCCCAGCAGCGTAGCGGACCAGGCATTGCTCCTGCAGGTGCACTCTCTCCGCGGGCCTGTGAGAGCAATGAATAGTAAAGGTTTGCAGCTCAAGCACACTGAGCCTGCTTAGCAGCCACTAGATAATCCCCATTTAATCAGATTATGTAAATTCCTACTTCAGCGCCATCACCTCCTCTTCCTTGCAACACCTCCTTTCAATGAATATAGGGGGGAAAAAGCATAACAAATCCCACTAAAAGGACATATCTGAAGAAATACATTGCATTTATCAACTTTAAGTAACAGCCAGTTTAAAGATGTATAAATAGTTAGATTCAGCAGACAGATTAGTTAGATATATTAATTGGTTAGTGGTGGAGTTGTTAATGAGCCTAAAGTCTTTTGTTATTTCTGTTTATATGGTGTGTATATGTATTGAATTTATTATGTCCCAAATTATTGTTATATAAGCACTATAAGAACTATTTGACATTATGTCGGTATCTTCCATCTAATATTTCAAGAGTAAATGGCTGCTCGTGGTCCACTTCTCGATTGCTGGGTGATTTTAGTTTAAGGTCAGACAACACTCAAGTTATACAAATTAAGAACTGTCAAAACCTTCTATAAGGTATAATTATTTCTACGTTTATACAGGAGTAATTTGACAGTAATGTTTTAATTCACATAGATTTATAAATCTCACAAATGTCTCTATTTAGGAGGTGCAGTCCCTTATTTTTGCACCATATACTTCTGCTCTACTTTGCTGTCCTAATGTCCCTCTTTTCTAGGAGCTCCATATTGTTGGTGTGTCTGAGTGGGTAGCAGAGATACCTAGCAATAATACTCACTGTAATGTGTCTTTAAACAACATTAAATGTGTTTAGAAATCATTCTGTGTAACTAAGATACATTGTTTCAGCTGTAAATTACATTTTGATTGTATAAGTTGATATTTGTAAGCCACCTAAAATGTCTCAGAGCTGCACTGCCCCTGGCTACAAATCCACTCAAACCCCTAAAACTACAGTGTCCCTATTTGCCCATTTCAAATGTTGGAAGGTATGGATTTACAATGTATTGGACACACACACACACACACACACACACACACACACACACACACTATCATTAAAATCAATAAAGTTATTGTTTTTTATTTTATGTATGATGAGATACATTGATATCAACTGGATTACTGGAGTACCTAGATCAAGCGTAGGCAACTTTTTAGCAGCACTGTGCCGAAATAAGATAGTGATGTCCTATTTCTTTTAAATTGAGATGTGTATGTTGCCGTATTCTGCTTGTGTTATTTATACTGCAGTTTCTTTGTATCGTTGTATTTCTGCGTATATGAGCTATTATATTGTATATGTTCTTGAGTAGTTTGTGGTATTGTGTACCTATGAATGTCGGCTGTGTATGGGGGCTACTTGTGGAATTGCGTGTGTGTGTGTGTGTGGATGAATATATCACAATGTGTGGGGCTGTTTGGGGTATTGCATGTGAGAGACTGCATGTGGGGTTGTGTGTATATATATGGATTGTCAGCGGTGTTGAGTTTGAGTGTATTGTGTTTCTGTGTAGGCTGCTATTATTTGTATGAGGGGTGGGTTATTCTGCAGCTCTGTATATATCTAGCAGTATGGGTGGCTTCCCTGGGTACCAGTGGGTACAAGGCTGGCCATATACATGTCAAGGGCAGGAGCTGTGATAGCTGCCGAGGGATGCTCTAGTACAGTGTGGATTCCCATTCACAAGTGCTGGGAGGAATTGATCTGAGATCACTTCTTCTACATGCTGCAATGCATAAAGTGAGGATTGTCCTTCACCACCTTTTCGGATTGGCAGATATCTGAAGTTTCACTGGGACTCATGAGCCTGTTTGGCTCTAGCAACCTTGAGTGCCGTGCAAAAGCACCTCGAGTGCTGTGCATGGACATGTGCCATAGGTTGCTTACCACTGACCTAGATCTTAATACTACTTAGTAAACTGAATTTCATAATGAACTCTTAATTTTATAAATTATAGTATCTTTTTAAAAAAAAAAATATATATATATAATACAGCTCAATATAATATTACTTATTGCATGCATTAAAAATAATACGCGCAAGGCACATATTACATGTAGTCTTTTGTATTCTGTCACAATACAGGGACACCACAGTCATCAGAATCAGTGCAGCTTAACGTAGTGGTTCTGGTGTCTATAACCTGTTCCTACAGATTTTTCAATGTAAACTCTGCTTTTCAGAAAAAAGGCAGTATTTGCATTGCTGCTTAGTAACACCACTAGTAGCAGTAACTCAAATGGCCAATAGAGGTGATTCCTATCTCCTGTACAGTGTGCAGCCAGCACCTATGTTCAATGTCTCCACACTCTGTATGTAGAGGGTGTACGCTCTCCATGGAGATGCATTAAATCAATGCATCCCTACGGAAAAATGCTGATTGGAGCATGCAGCGTTTTGCCGCGAATGCACCTTAATCTCCCAATGCATTCCTCTGGGAAAACCATTGGATTGGCTGAGAACATCAAGATGCATGTTCTCAGCCAGGGAAAATATGTTTGTATTCCAAACATTATAGTGTTCCTTTAACTACAGTTCTGCCACTGGTATGTTACTTTAGTAGCGCTATTTAATTTAATTGCTGTATTTATTTTTTCAAAAGGGTTTACCAAATGTTCTGTTATAGAACAGACCAGTCAGCTTAATGCCATAAAACTGAACCACAGAAGAGATTGCAGAAGAAAAGTCTACATTTTATAAGGGCCAGAGCACGGCTTTTGTCATAGAAGAAGCAGTTGAATCCACAAAGCACCATTATATTTATTAGTATTATGAGCATTTATATAGTGCCAACATTTTATGCAGTAATTTATAATGATACAATGGAGTTATTTAACAAGTATACACTTGAGGTTAAGAAGGTACTGCTCAAATGCACTTCCGTAAAGAATAAAGGAACACAAGAGGATGAGGACACAGCTGCCCACCAGTCAACCATCAGTATCAGACAGTCACATAAACAAACCCTAAATGTGGAGTGTAAATGGAAAACAAAGTGCTAGCTTGTTCATTTTCATCATCATTTCCCTGGGTTTTTGGCAGCAAACTATCAGTTTCCAAATTCAAGAACATTCTACCAAACTCTCTGGACACAACACTCTGGACACACACACACACAAACACACATATCAGGAACAGAAATGTTTGTACAACAGGATGTTGAAGTGACACCCAGGGCACCATAACAACATCATTAACAAAGTTTAAAACTTTTAAATCTGGTGACTGATCGAGTCTCAGCCTAGCAGAAGCTCTCCTTTCACAAAATGGAGTGACAAAGCTTCATACATTCAGATAAAAGGCAACCGAGAACTCTTCACATATATCTACTTAAAGAGACACTCCAGGCACCCAGACCACTTCTGCCTATTGGAGTGGTCTGGGTGCCAACTCCCACTACCCTTAACCCGGCAAGTGTAATTATTGCAGTTTTTTAAAAAAAAAGACAAGACAGCCACTAGAGGGCACTTCCTGGTCTATAGCACAGGTTTTCTGTGCTATAGCGTCGCTGGACGTCCTCATGCTGTGTGAGGACCTCCAGCGTCGCTAAAATCCCCATAGGAAAGTACTGAAAAGCATTTTCAATGCTTTCCTATGGAGAGGTCTAATGCGCCGCGCATGTGCATTAGGTCTCCCCCGCCGGCGGGCATGATCAGTCACCCCCGCCGGCTGACGTGATGAAGGGGAGGAGCGTGAGCGGAGGAAGAAGCAGTGACGTGGGACATTTCGCTGCCTCTGGTAAGTCACTGAAGGGCTTTTCACCCCTTCAGCAACTGGGGATGGGAGGTGTGAGGGAGAGGGAACCTGCAGTGCCAGGAAAACCCTTTAATTCATATGAAGTGGGTATGGTGCCTGTAAGTGGTTCTTTAAAGATTTTACCAATGGATCTTTATACAGGAGCTTCAATAAGTAATACACAAGGAGCAATAGAACGCCTTAGACTTGACACTGTAAAGAGCCTGGAAAAAAATTGGTAAACCCCTTACAGTTAGGGGTGAAACTTAACAATCAATTAATCAAGTTATTTTCCATGCTTTCCAACAAACTAGCATTTTAATTTTAAAACATGTAATGTCATTTGAGAGACAGTATTATTCCTAGTCAAACAAAAGAGAATTGGCTCTACTTCTTTACCCTGGTAAAAAAAAAAAAAAGAAACAATAAAACAAAACTCTCTTGACCATTTCTACCCTATCAGAAAGTTATGACCAATGTTACTGGTGCTGTTGCAATATACTTTTTATTAAACGATAACATACTAATGCCATGTCAAGATTTCCCTCTGGGTGTAGGTGAGCAAATAGTCTAAATATAAATTGGCAGCTTAATGCAATTAAAAAATAGGAATACATTTTATGGTTACAAGAATTACATTTCTTTATTAGTTTTTGTAATCAATTACTTCAATTGAGAATGTTGTATGTTTAATGTAATGCAAATTTATAAAAAAATAAGAAGAATCTCCCAAGGGTAATGTTAACATAAAACAGAGCCTTACCCCCTTATTCCAAAGCCTTACCCCTCGTATGAGATTCTGTTAATGCTAAGTGAACACTTTGAACAACAATGGCAGGGTGCATAGGTATTCCAAGGTGGAACAAATAGCAAGGGCTTCAGCCCAAGTGTAACATGAATGGCCTCCCACATATATTGACTGAAGCCCCTCATAAAACCAGCCCTATACCATGCCCTGAAGTCCAGCTATAAAACATTATATATCTAACACTGAGACATCAAATGCTTGATTGAATTCAGAGTGTTATATAAAACTATATGTATGAACTCCACAACAGCTGTGTTAATGTCAAGTCATTCTGTATTTACCCTGCACCCCACTACATAAAAACCCTGAACCAGGGACGTTTTAGCCACGAGGCAAACAAGGCATTTGCCTTGGGCGGCATTTTCCAGGGGGCGGCAAAAAAAAGCCGCCCCCAAATGCCCAGGGCAAATGCCTTGTTAGCCTTGCGGCTAACAGTCCAGGCCGGCGCTGGCGAGGGAGCACTTCCCCTGAGCTCTCTGCGCCTCCTGCAGAGTGATGCTGGGAGCTGGAATATGACGTCATATTCCGGCTCCTGGTATCACTCTGCGGTGCGCGAGGGAGCTGAGCAGACAGCTCAGGGGAAGTGCTCCCTCGCCAGCGTCGCCCGCCCGCCCGATCGACCAGCAGACAAGCAGCCACTGGACCACCCACCCAGTATTCCCAAAGGTAAGGATGCTGGGGGGGGGGGGGGGTTAAATAAAAAAATAAAAAAGTGTGTGTGTCTGACTGTGTGTGTCTGTTAGTGTGTGTGTCTGACTGTGTGTGTCTGACTGTGTGTGTGTGTCAGTGAGTGTGTGTTTCTGTTAGCTAGTGTATGCATATCTGTCAGTGAATGTGTGTTTGTGTGTGTATTTAGAAGGCGGGGCAGGGGGGGTCTGAGTTTTGTATCGGTTGGGTGGGGGTGGCGTGCGGGGGGGGGGGAAGGTCTGAGTTTTGTCCTGCCTAGGGCAGCACAAAACCAAGATACACTGCCCTGAACCCACAACAATATATACAGCTGTGCTATATAATTAAAGAGACACTCCAGACCCCTATAGCACTTTAGTTTGCTGAAAGGTTTTGTGTGAAGAGTGTGTCCTCATTTTGCAAAACGTGCAGATTTCAATAAAAATTTACACTGTTTAAACTATCTTGGCTTTCAAGCAGACAACCAGTCCTGTTACTTCCTGGTTTGGTTAGCTCAGTGGAGCTAAACACAAGAAGCAGAAATTGCCCAGAGCACTTGCCTTGCAAAGACTTCTCATTGAGCTGCAACGGGAAGTCTGTCATTAGACAATCACAGAAAGCATGGGGATGGTCAGAAGGGGAGGGCATGCAAAGGCTGCAGACAAGAGAACTTACCCCAGAATTAGAATTTACCCCAAATGAAAACAAATGAACGCAAGGTTTAATTTGGGGTATATCTACTAAACATTTATTTTTCAAATTTATTTTGGGTTCAAATACGGTGGCGCTGGCACAAATAATATAATTAGTGGTGTTGTTTCTCTTTCTGTATCATGGGGAACTTGGGAGCTAACAATTAAATGGTGCCAAAATTAGACCCTGGGCTTCTCAGGAACCCACTCAGAGCTCCAATCCCTGTCAGCCCCCTCCTCCACAAGGTCCCTCATAGGCTAAAAGCACAGGAGACTACTCTTAAAAAATTATTGCCATCCAATAAGTGGATGGGCTAATGTGGAGTGCAAGGTGCAGGGACCAGCATTTAGTCATTTAGTGAAACCACTCAAATGCAGTTTTTTTATTCGGAGAACTCTTTGCACCATAACCTGTAGTAGTTATGATCTACTCATTTAGATAGCGTGAGAAAAAATAAACTAACTTATACAGGGTTATTCACTAAAGTGAAATTCAATTTGAATTCTCACTTAAGTTAATAGCCAGTAGGACATTAGTTAAAATACTTTCTGTGTACTACACATAGTAGAGAAAAATGTGCCATGCAAATGGGATGGATCTAATGGTATGAAAGGAAAACTCTAAAGTGAAACAAATGTATTTAAATTTAACCTTAGTATGTTTTACTTATTTTCATTATAGGCCTCCTTTTCAAAATTAGAAATATAAAAAAAATATTGAGAAAAAACAGGAATGAGGAAGCAAAACAGGTTTGGGAAGCCTTGCTGGTCTACTGCAACCCATTCTTCTTGATTGATTATAGTGAGCTCCTACACCTCTGTTAAACCGATACAAACTAGGGCCGGCGCGCCCTATAGGAAAATTAGGCGCCCGCCTAGGGCACTGCTTAAGGGGGGGGCACCAGCCCTGGCTTTGTGATAGTTTGTGCAGCAGCCACCCCTCCATCAAGTTAGATTATTTTGAATATGTCAGCAGCCATGTTACCGGGCGCTTGGGAGCACTTACATTGTTGCTCACTAGCGCCCAGTAGAATGCAGGTCCGTTTGCATCCACATCAGCCCTCTCAGCCAGGACCGCCCCCCCCCCCAGACATCCATTGCGGTGGCTTTGGCCGTAGCGCAAAGGTACTTCAATTCCTCGCTCCCGCCCCTACCCCTGTCCGTGGGGAGAAGTGGACGGGAGCATAAAAGGAAATGTGCTGAGGAAGGACTTGATAGGCAGCCAGTCGCAGGCAACTAAAAGCAGTGAAGGTAAGGTGTGTCAGAGAAATGTGTTAGTCTGCTTCAGTCAGTATGTTTGTGTATGTCAGTCTGTATGGGTCGGTGTGTGTATATCATGTGTGTAATGTCTGTATGGGTCAGTGGGTGTCTCTGTATGTATCAGTGTGTCTGTATGGGTCAGTGTGTGTGTATGTCATGTGTGTAATGTCTGTTTGTATGGGTCATTGTGTGTGTCTGTATGGATCAATGTGTCTGTATGAGTAAGTGTGTCTGTATGGGTCAGTGTGTGTATGTCATGTGTGTAATGTCTGTGTGTATGGATCATTGTGTGTGTCTGTATGGGTCAGTGTGTCTATGTCATGTGTGTAATGTCTGTCTGTATAGGTCAGTGTGTGTGTGTCTGTATGGGTCATTGTGTGGCTGTATGGGTCAGTGTCTGTGTCTGCATAGGCCACTGTGTGTCTGCATGGGTCAGCGTGTCTGTATGTTTGTGTCTGCATTGTTCAGTGTGTGCATATGGGTCAGTGTCCATCAGTCTACATGGGTTAGTGTGTATGTGTCAGTTTGTCTATATGTGTGTGTCTGCATGGGTCAGTGTGTCTCTATGTGTGTGTGTCTGCATAGGTCAGTGTGTCTGTATGTGTGTGTCTGCATGGGTCAGTGTGCATCAATCTACACAGGTTAGTGTGTGTGTGTTAGTTTGCATGGGTCAGTGTGTGTCTACTTGAGTCAGCATCAGGGCCGGACTGGGGATTCCAAAGCAGCCCTGGAAAAAAAAGCTATGCCAGCCCCATAAGTCATTGCGCCATATATTGTTGCATGTAATATGTAAGGCTAGGTCTTGCCACCTTAGATGATTGATTATATATATATATATATATATATATATATTTTGCTTATTCCAATATAAAATATTGGTCCTTCCTGTGTCAGTGCGGATTGGCTGAGATCATCAAGCTTGATGATCTCAGCCAATCCGCACTGACACAAGAAGGACCAATATTTTATATTGGAATAAGCTATATATATATATATATATATATATATATATATATATATATATACAATCATCTAAGGTGGCAAGACATAGCCTTACATATTACATGCAACAATATATGGCGCAATGACTTATGGGGCTGGCATAGATTTTTTTCCAGGGCAGGGCCAGTTGAGGGGAGACCAGCACGACGTGGAGGGAAAAAAAGGTGAGTAAAAACACACATATACACACACACCATGACACAGACAGACCGTGACACAGACACACACACACCGTGACACAGACAGAAACACACACACCATGACACAGACACACACACCATGACAGAGATACACACATACCATGACAGACACACACCTTAAAAAAGACACACACACACACCATAACACAGACAGACCATGACACAAACACACACACACTATGACAGACACACATTACATGACACATGCAGACACACACACACACACCACGACACAGAGAGACCGTGACACAGACACACACACACATACACGGCACAGACAGACACACACACATTACATGACACAGACAGACACACACACATTCCATGACAAACACACACACACCGTGACAGACAGAAACACACACACACACCATGACAGACAGACACACTATGACACAGACACACACAACATGACAGAGACACACACATACCATGACAGACACACACCTTAAAAAACACACACACACACACACACACACACATTACATGACAGACACACACACAATGACACAGACACACATTGCATGACACAGACAGACACACACACCATGACACAGAGACACACACACACACCCCATGACACAGAGAGACACACACACACGACAGACACACCATGACAGACAGAGACAGACACACACAATGACACAGACAGACACACACAATGACACAGACAGACACACACATACCATGACACAGACAGACACACACACCATGACAGACAGAGACACACACACACAATGACACAGGCAGACACACACACACACCATGACACACACACATACACTCACACTGACACACATAATTTTTACCTTTGTGCTGGCGGCTGCATGGGGAGCTCAGTTTGATGGTGGCTGCATGGGGGAGCTCAGCTGGCTCTTCTGGCGGCCGCAGAGGGAGCCGTTCTGGCGGCCGCTGGCTGGGGGAGCTCTTTTGGCGGCCGCAGAGGGAGCCGTTCTGGCGGCCGCTGGCTGGGGGAGCTGTTCTGGCGGCCGCTGGCTGGGGGAGCTCTTTTGGCGGCCGCAGAGGGAGCCGTTCTGGCGGCCGCTGGCTGGGGGAGCTCTTTTGGCGGCCGCAGGGGGAGCAGGCTGTTCTGTCTCTGCTCCCCCGCCCTCGCGCGCAGCTTAATGAGACCGCGGCCGGAATATGACGTCATATTCCGGCCGCGGTCTCATTAAGCGGCGCGCTGGGGCGGGGGAGCAGAGACAGAACAGCCTGCTCCCCCTGCGGCCGCCAAAAGAGCTCCTCCAGCCAGCGGCCGCAGGTCAGCCAGCTGCCTGCCCGGCCCCAGGTGCCGACGGCCCACCGGGAAATTTCCCGGTATCCCGGTGGGCCAGTCCGGCCCTGGTCAGCATGTGTGTTGGTCTGCATGATTGGGTGGAGCATATGGGGCGGCAAATTTTTTTTTGCCTAGGGCAGCAAAAAATGTTGCACCGGCCATGAATCCAACTCTGGGACAGCCTCCTCTTGGAGAATTATGAGTTTATGATGCTGGGTGATCTTGGTGCAATCCAATGCTTCTCATATAGAAGCATTGGGAACCTGTAGTGCATGCAATCCTATGGTGCATTAAGAGCATTATGTGACATCATGATGAGCATCAGGTCACTGAACTTGAAGATATTTGATTTTTTTTTTTTTAAGGTCTTCAATGAGAAATTGCTTGACTTGCAAAGCGGAACACAAATTGCTGGGCCGTATCAGTTCGTACAAAAATACATTTTTTTTTTTATTATAATATTTTTTTATTATATATATATATATATATATATATAGTTATTATATATATTATATATATATATATATATATATATATATATATATATACATGTGTAATTTAATTATAAGTGTATTTTTATATTAATATATATATATATATATATTAATATAAAAATAGACTGAGTATGACATTATATATACAAGATATATATATACATATTATATATAGATATAATATATGTATATATATTTCATATATATACATATATTTATAAAAAAAAAAAATTTACTAGCATATTTTTATTTATATTTTCATTTTCCAGCACAGGCAGTCCCCCTGCAGGCAGATACTTGAGCACCTATTGTGGCCATGTGACCGCTCTGTAAGAGAAATTAGGCCGTGGGTGCCTAATTTGCCGAGGCGGGACTGTCTGGGCTGTCAGGCAGTCCCCCCAGACCCGGAGCAACGCCGATCGCCGACGGGGGAACGGCGGCGATCAGGTAAGTAATTATGACGGTTCAGAAAAAAAAAAAATATATATATATATATATATATAACTTGTATGGGAACAGTAAATGAGAGAGAGAGAGGAAAATTACAGCTAAACACAAACACCACAAAAGTGTTAAAAGAGCTCTGGTCCTTAACGTAACATGGCCAAAACAGCCCGGTCCTTAAGGGGTTAAATATATAATATATAAATATATTGCTGCTCCTCCTTTTTTTCTCTCTATTGGTCACTTCTTACTTAATCAACATTTAGAGGATGTCTCTAACAATCAATATTTTTTTTTCCCCCTCAGGAATGATTTATTTTTCTGGAGCTACAGATAGAATCTAGAATCTTGAAATAAACGAACATGCTCATTCATTGCCTAAATATTAGTTCATGATATGTCCAAATGGCTCTTCAGAGTTACAGAATTTATATGACCCGCCAATCACACTTAATTCAGACAAGCCTACTTTTTTTGAAACCAAATGCACAAGTGCCATCTTAGTCTGACAGCCACACCAGGTCTGCTCTCAGACAAATGTAAGCATTTTTCTGAAACTGCAATGTATTTTATTGCCTAAGAGAAAAGCATTAGTAGTTTGTTGTAGTACCTTCGTTAATCTGTCTTTGCAGGTACAAATATGACAAGCAATACCGGGCTACATATCATAAAGAATTACATTTTATAGAGTAGTATGCATATTTTCATTCAAATGCATGTATATATAATATACATATACACATATGCATTATTATGTATTATTAGCAATACGCACATACTGATTCAAAAGTGACAGAGAACCCATCCCATGATCTTTCAATCTAGCAAATGCAGTATTTCTATAGAAAATACTTAGCAAGATGACTGCTGAGCTTACAATTAAAATAATGGATATATATATATATTTTTTTTTATTTACATTTTTTTTTTTTTTTTTTTACTTAAAGACACCAGTCACATTGTAACAAGCTCTATATATGATAATTGTCATTTAGATGAAACGTGCTAAGCTCTCCTTTTGTTGGAAGTTTCCTGACCCTCCTTGCATGGGTTAACATTTACCCTTTTATAAACAAAAGAATTCTATCCCTTGGTTTTTCTCGCATTGTTTAACAGTTTTACACAGTGCCTGCAGTACCCAGCCCACTGCCATAACTATTCCTCCTGCATTTGGCTAGTCCAGAAAGCAGTGAGGGGAGGGATCAGGGTGTATGATGGAAGGGATCTCCCGGGAGATGGAACATCAAGCCCCTGTTGGACCAGCAGTGACACGCGTCGGACAAAGGGGCAGGCTGTCTATAAATGGAGCAGAGTGGGGCACTCCAACTGACTGACAAACTACTTCATCACTGTCAGCACTACTGGGCACTCTGAGTTCAGATACAGAGTGTGCAGGGACAGTATGTAGAACTGGCTCCTGTGAACTAACACTACCTCTACACTCTGAACATTTGGACATTCTCTGCAAGGCTGCCGAGGTATGTACTTAGTATACCATAATAATGAGATGCTTTAAAGCTGTATTGATGAGTGCATGCTTCATTTTTTATATGCAGTGGTTTATAGAATTTTTAAGGTGACTAGCATGATCAGAATGTTACAATGTAGAATAGTTATGGAACACACGCAGTCTGCTGATCCTTTTATTAAGTGTGAGGCATTTGTGAAAAACACCACCCATGTAGTTTAATTGTGTTGTGATAGAGGGGTTAAAGAAACCACAGGACAGATAATGCACAAGAGTAAAAAGAAAACCACAAAAAAAAAACCACATACAGTACAAACAACATTCATTTTTTTATAAATCGTCTCAATGAATTCTAAATAATGCACTTTATTACATCATAAACCATGTAAATTGAAATATCTAACACAATCCTAAATAATTTATGTACTTCAAAGTACAATATGAAATTAACTTTATCATACTAACAAACATGATATATAAAAGTAAATCATGTACATTATACATATATATATTTTATTTATTGTTTTTTTCCCCCCTCTCTGTTTAAATTGTAATAACCCAATGATGCTATTAAATGGAAGGGGTCTTACAAAAAATAAATAAATAATAGTAATAATAAAAATAATATATATATATATATATATATATATATATATATATATATATATATATATATATATATATATAAATATACACACATATTAAAAATGTAGTGATATGTCATATTTCTTAAAACACACTATTGGCCCCTAATAAATATGGCTTAGGCAAACCAATAATAAATGAAATATATGTTATAATATGTAATACAATGTAATATTTATTGTAGTACACATCTGACCCATGATTACAATTATTCAAGTAGGTAAAATATCAAATGAAATATTTAAAGCTGGCTAACATACGTATAAAATTGATCATATAATAGTTCTGAAAATTTATATAAAATCTAAATGATCTATTTTTAAATTTGACTGACTTAAAATTTTTTGTGATTTAAAAAATGTATACAATTTATATACATATATATATACACACACGTATACATTTATGCCCTATAGAAACAAACATGTTCACGTTTTATTAATAAAAGTCATGTTAGACAGTGTATTAATGCATTGAGTCTTGATGAGATTTAGTTCAAAATTAAGAAAAATGGTTTTCATTTGTGGACATTTCTACCAAGCTGTCATTAACATAAGGCATATGTATACATTTTTATATTTACTTTTTTTTTTTTAGAGTCTTACTGGTAAAATGACACGCAAGATCTTTACTAACACTAGAGAGAGATGGAGGCAGCAAAATGTAAACAGCGCCTTTGCCGAGCTAAGAAAACTCATCCCCACTCATCCTCCAGATAAAAAACTGAGCAAAAATGAAACTCTCAGACTGGCTATGAGATACATAAATTTCCTCATTGACATCCTGGGAGATCAAGGAATAACAAAGGTTGGAGTAAATTCTCCTGGAAATATTTTGGGCCTTTTCGAACCTGAGCCAGAGATGTCAAACATTAAAGAATGGACTGTCGATAACAGCAGCGATTCATCCCCTGGAACAAGCAGCGATACCCAGGACTGTTGGTCATTGGCTCCATCACCATAGTTCTTTTCCAGTGGGTTGATGATTACCCATCAATTACATTTACTGTATATATCTATATCTTTACCTATTGTAGGTTTTGTTGTTTAATAAGAAAACCTTTCATTTTTCAAAATATCCTTCTCCTTGAAAAGGAAACTTTGATTTAAAATTCAGGTTAAGAGTGCTTTGCACTATTGATTATGTACTCGTTAAATTCCGAGATACATATTAGATTCTAAAATTGGCATGGTTACAGTATCATGTATTTTCTTTGGGTATGGTGCCGCTAGTTACTTTTACTGTATGGTGTTGAACCTTTTGTTGTTAAACAAGTATTTTGAGTTCTTATGTTACTCTATGGAGCTTCATAATACTCTTTTCAAGGGTCTCAGCAAAATCCTTCTATCATCACAATCAAAAATAATTGTTAGGATCCAATACTGCATCTACAAAGAGAAAGTTAGTATTGTCACTTAATGTGATTGTGACATTAAATAAGAAGAAGGCTTGCGAAAAATGTAATTTCGAGCAGTTCATCCAATTCACATTATTTTTAATCCACAATCGAACAAATCAATCCATCCGGGATTTACCTGTGGAGTCTTATTCAATAAATAAGTGTGGGTCAAAAGAAATTAACATTTTAATTAATAACTCCAAACACAATTTGCACAAGACTAAAAGAGATATACCGTAGATGTTTATCTTATGAGACAAATTTTGACATCCATTTAACAAAACTCTTCTATTGAATGTAGTTATTAAAATCTTGTAACATAGTTGATATTATTTGGGGATAAACTAATGAGACGTGAGTGGTGAATAGCTATCTTGTAAAAAGTAAGCCAGATGTCTGATTTGGAGAAAATATCCATTTCATGGTAAAGTGGAGATATTTTCTTCAACTATGTAGGATGAATAAAATCCCTATGTTAACAGCTAGGAAATGGAAAATATACATTTTCCAAAAGTAAAATATCAGTGTGTGTTATCTTTTAATACATTTAATGGTTTGAGTATATTAGAAAAACAAAGGAAATTCTCCATATTTATATTGTCTATAATATAACACTGTTTCAATGTTGTTGCTTTTATAGCACTTACTGGCAAAAAAAAAACACCCTAAAGAATTCATTAAGCGTGTAACGTGCAAGAACAAGAACAATATACAATAGAATACATGAATATATATTTTTATTTATTAATTATAAAATCAGGATTATTTCTGACATTGGCTTTTATGCATTTTTAAGTGGCTTTTTTTGTATTTTAATAAAAAGTTTGAGCAGAAACAGATCACCAGGGCAAATATAACCAGATTTAAAATTAATACATTCATTTCTACTACTTTTTCTATGGATATAAACTCTACATTTTTTTATTTTTTTTTAAATTGCCCTCGGTTGTCGAGACGACTGATTTAAATTTAGGAATAATCTGTCACTCAAATGGTTAATTGAGATAAAAATCCAAAAACATTATTCCATCCATTCCATAGTGCTCCAGCTACAAAGTAACAAAGCACATTTTTTCTATTTACACTCAAGGCTTTTCCTTAAAACATAAATGGCCAATGACAAAAATTTATAAGACTGTTAAAATATTATAATGGGTTAAAATAATATAGCACCACCTGGATACAAGTCTGTGCGTATTATTTATGACCCTTTTACTTTGAAAAGGATTATTGAAATTTTCTGTAATATTTATTGAACATTTTCACATTTTTTTTGACCTTTTAAGGTTTATCGTTGCTGACAAAGCCAGTTAATGTGCATTTTATTTCTATTCATATATTTATTAAATTGAGGTGTTGTTGATTGGTAATTTATAGCTGTGATTTACAAGTGTGCATAGTTATTAGCTGCACTTACCAAAGAGTTTTTTCGGAGTCTTGAAGTTTGTTATCTGGATCTACTTGTATTTATTTGTTAATATATTTAAATAAATTATTAAATGATGTTTTTTTCATACAATGTTTCTTTGTCTTTGTTTACAATAAACCAAATATAGGCAAGAAATGCTCAACTAATAATGCCAAGTATCTTGACCTTTGTCAAGGTCCCAATCGCGAACATATTTTGCAAGTTTTTGACTATTTACATTTTTTTTTTAGCAAAATAGAATTGATCTATTCCTGTTATTAATAATGGCGATATTTCACAGAGAACTATCAGCTGCAGTTCTAGCAACTGCTGGTGTACTGTATATATTTCAACTTCTTCTGGGCATCATCAATCAAAAATGAACCGTAATTTCTTCAATTTTAGCACAACCTAATAGCTAAAAGTTAGCTATTGGTTATACTCTTATTATTTGTAATATTTTTTATTTCATTTAATAAACATTCTTTGCATGTAAATCATCTTGCTTAAAGGGACACTATAGTCACCAGAACAACTCCAACTTATTGTATTTATTATGGTATGTATAGTCACTCATGCAGGCTTTTTAATAAGAGGGAAAAGGCAGTGTTTAGATTACTGCCTAAGAATGCCGGTAGTGGCAGTCACTCAGACAGTCACTACAGGTGCTTCAACGGTCAGTGCTGCTGATGTTCAGAGTTTCCACACTCTGCATGGAGACACTGAACACTCCCCATAGACATGCATTGGTTCAATGCATCTCTGCTGATTGACACAGAGCAGTATTTTGCAATGGCTGCACAAAAGTCTCCCAATGCTTTCCTATGGGAAAGCATTGGATTTGCTAAGAATAAGATCATCGAGTTTGATGATCTCAGCCATGGAGGCGGAGCGGGACAGGGCCAGCTTTGACGAAACTGGCACAGCACTGGAATAAAGGTAAGTACATTAACCTTTTAAAGGCAGGAGAGCCTAAGAAGTGTTATTATAACTATAGTGTCAGGAATACATGTTTGTAATCCTGACACTAAAGTCTTCCTTTAAATGCGTTATCTGTCTGGAGTTTATTTGTGACAATTTACAAAAAAAAAAAGTGCAGAATTCAATAAACAGGTTTTCTTCCTCTTGTGTTAGTTCCACAGAGCCAAAGGAAGTGGCAGGTGCACTGAGCTAGCTTGTGCCTGCCTTCCCCCCTTGTCAATGAGAAGCATTGATCACGTGTGCTCACATGCCCTCGCCTCCACACAGAGGATTCTGTGAGAAGTCACCGATTGGTGTAGAAGTCACCTGTGCAATAATCATGCTGTCTAATCAGCATCTTGATATGCCACACCTGTGAGGTGGGTGGATTATCTCGGCAAAGGAGAAGTGCTCACTAACACAGATTTAGACAGATTTGTGAACAATATTTGAGAGAAATAGGCCATTTGTGTACATAGAAAAAGTCTTAGATCTTTGAGTTCAACGCATGAAAAATGGGGGCAAAAACAAAAGTGTTGTGTTTATAATTTTGTTCAGTGTAGCTAGTGTGTTCCTTTAACCCCTTAAGGACTGAGCCAAATGTACACGTTGTGAACAGAACAAAACATAAACAAAACCTGGCATTTGCGCTATATGTCTGTCCAACCGTAATTCACCTCTTTCATATTAAATGCACCCCCCCTTATTATATATCATTTTATTCAGGGGAAACAGGGCTTTCATTTAATATCAAATATTTAGCTATGAAACATAATTTAATATGAAAGAAATGGGAGAAAATAAGAAATTTTGTTATTTTTTTAGTTCTACATGAAATTTTAACTGTCAATGTCATAATACTGTTTGCTTTTACTGCAGTAAAATACACATTTGTATTCAGCAAAGTCTCACGTGTAAAACAGTACCCACTATGTACAGGTTTTATGGTGTTTTGGGAAGTTACAGGGTCAAATATAGCGTGTTACATTTGAAATTGAAATTAGCCAGATTGGTTACGTTGCCTTTGAGACTGTATAGTAGCCCAGGAAATAAATTTACACCCATAATGGCATACCATTTGCAATAGTAGACAACCCAAAGTATTGCAAATGGGGTATGTCCAGTCTTTTTTAGTAGCCATTTGGTCACAAACACTGGCCAAAGTTAGCGTTAGTATTTGTTTGTGTGTGAAAAATGAAAAAAACGCCAATTTTGGCCAGTGTTTGTGACTAAGTGGCTACTAAAAAAGACTGGACATTTGCAATACCTTGGGTTGTCTACTATTGCAAATGGTATGCCATCATAGGGGTAATTTTCATTCTTGGGCTACCATAGGGTCACAAAGGCAACGTAAGCAATCTGGCGAATTTTAATGTGAAAAAAATGAAACACAAGCCTTATATTTGACGCTGTAACTTTTGAAAACACCATAAAACCTGTACATGAGGGGTACTGTTGTACTCGAGAGACTTCACAGAACACAAATATTTGTGTTTCAAAACAGTAAAAAGTATCACAGCAATAATATCGTCCGTGTAAAACTTCACTTTTACTGGCGATATCATCGTTGTAATATATTTTACTGTTTTGAAACACTAATATTTGTGTTCAGCGAAGTCTCCCGAGTAAAACAGTACCCCTCATGTACAGGTTTTATGGTGTCTTGGAAAGTTATAGGGTTAAATATAGTGCTAGCAAATTAAATTCCCTATACTTTCGGCATGGGTTGTCAGGCAGGTCCCGCTAATTGTAATTAATTAGGATACCTAATTATGTAAAAATATTACATAAATATATGTGTAGAATTAATATATGTTTATATATACCTATGTGTATATATATATATGTATATACATATATATATATATATATATATATAATTTTTTAAAAATATTTTTATTTATATATAGGTATATATATAGTGATATATACGTATATATTTATGTATATAGATATATATATATATATATATTATTTCGTTCTATGTGTATTTTGATATAAATATATATATATGGGGGCGTGGCCAACCGCCGAGCAACCTGGCAGCTTAGGAATTTGCTCCGGCACCCGGGCTCTCAAAATCCACTAACATCGCCTCCCAGAGCTACTGAAAATACCGACAAACTCACAATGGCAAACGCCAAAGGGAAGAAGAACATGCAGAAACACGAAAAACTCAACTTTTTCCACCAGAAAAGCGCAAATAATCAAGCTGAAGACCGCGAGGTGATCCAAGATGGCGCCGCTACTCCGAAGGCGGGAAGCGTCTCACCCGCGGACCCGATCCACAATACCCAAGAATGCCTGACCAAAACACACCTTGATGAGGCAATGAATGCCATGGCAGACAGACTCATCAAAACGTGGCAATCCTCCATAGCTCAACTCCAGAAAGAACTACAGGACGTTGGCAACAGAACAGCGCACCTGGAAAACAAGCTAAGCGAATATGCCACAGCGCACAACGATATGGCCGACCATGTCGCGACGCTGGAACAAAAAATTGAACAAATGGAAGCGAGGATGGCCGATGCCGAAGACCGCTCGAGGCGGAACAATATCAGACTCAGAGGAGTCCCAGAGAATATTCCACCACAAGACCTGCAAGTATACGTGCAAAGCTTGCTGCGGGCCTACGCTCCAGATATACCCACGGATATGTTCCTAATAGATAGGGTACACAGAGTACCAAAACCACGCAATCTGCCTGATTCCACCCCGCGAGATGTCTTGCTGAGGGCACACTACTACCACATAAAAGACGCAGTAATGAAGGCAAGCAGAAACCGCATGACACCGCCTGAGGCCTACGCGAAAATCAAGATACTGGCGGACCTATCTGCTGCAACCCTCAAACGCAGAAGAGATTTCCACCCTGTAACAGAAGAACTACGCCGCGCAAACATCAGATACCGCTGGGGATACCCCACGAAATTGCTGATAACAAAAAACAATGAGCTCAAAATCATCCACACGCCAGAGGACGGCACCCGCCTGCTGCGAGAATGGGGACTCCTCCAAGATCTCCCCGCGACTCAAGCAAGCCCACCTAGGCGACTGACTCCGGAATGGCGCCAGATATCACCACAAGCTAAGTCCCCTTGAGCCTAACGCTGGACTAGGCCGCTACGGCCATAACCAGGGACACGTGAGATTTCTATATGTTATAATTTCAGTAGTTAATTGTTACCATAATTATGTTTATTCTTTTCTAATGAGGTTAATTGCTTTGAATAGCACTACGTTCACGAAACCAACCAAATTATCTCCCAACACGCGCTAGACGCGGGAGAAGGGGATACCCCCACCTAGCATATTAATAGATATCAGAAGGTCGGGGCCGCCATGTTTGTAACTAGGTTATATAAGACCGCATAGCAGAATGTGAAATATGGTATCTTTATTCAGATCATACTGTTAATGCCTGCTCCACACATGATTGTATTAACTAACCATTGAATGTTATTGCACATGATGTGTACACTATTAGAGGGGAGGGAGGGACACACATCCACCTACATCATGTGTTCGCAAGAACGGATAATCATGACCTGCACGTGGGCCACAAGCGACACATACAGATGGCACCGGCAAGCGCCATACATCACTCCTTAACAACATAGGAGCCACTTGCCACAAAGTAACTCAACTACCCAATAAATAAATGTTTCCACACATATCATGCCTATAATACACATCGCTACACATGTCATGCACGTAACGTACAATGGGACAGCACAGAAGGTTTCTGTACCCTGAGGGTACTTCACAATTTTCATGCTGAATGTAATGCAGGTTGCAAAATACACGCACCAGCGCTGACAAACAGAAATGATGTGATAAAAGATGTTATTGAATGCAAACAGATTATTGTACATAAGGAAATGTAGTAACGACACTATATGTCCAATTACTGTTTTACACGCAAAATAACCGCACAATAACCTAGGCTCCCCGGTCGGCACCATGACCGCTCACACGATCCCCGTATAACAACTGACCTATGGTTCTGGGAAGAAACGTGAAAAATAAAATTGAGAGAGCCCACTGGCCACATCACTAAAGACGCTACTTGGGCGTCCATCCCCCATGGCACAACGCCATAGTGCCAGGACCCGCGTTTGGGTCTACCTGTATATACTTTGTTTTCACTCCCACTGTTCATCCCATTTCCCTACCCCCCTTGATCCTATGACTCCCAGGCACGAAACCACCTCAGAAATGTCAATGCACAAACTGCTCAGCAACCACACTGGCTCTATCCTCTATCACCATATTGAATGTGAAGAACTGATCCTAAACACCCTTTACCATTCTCCCATAACATGAGAATATACTCGCACAACTGTAGGGGACTAAACACCCCCCACAAGCGGCGTATGGTACTAGAGGAAGCCAAACGAAGTAGGGCAGACATCGTATGTCTACAAGAGACTCATTTTGTTACTTCCAAAGTGCCCACACTAGGCACACGCCACTACCCGGACCAATTTCATGCAACGCACTCTTCCAAATCCAGGGGAGCCTCTATTCTACTGCACTCCTCACTAACGGTTGAAACATTACATGCCATTAAAGACAAACAGGGCAGATTTGTACTACTGCAATGTATTATAAATAACTTACCATATACCATTATCAGTTTTTATGCCCCTAATGTACATCAAAGGAACTTTTTACATAAGGTACTTTCCAAACTCCCACCCAGCCAAACTGCCTCGACCGTATTATGTGGAGACTTGAACCACCCCCTCGATCCACATATGGACACTACGCTACAGTCCACAACCCCTAGACACAAAACGCTCAAGACACAGTGCAAAGCCCTTAACAAACTACTAGGGGAACACGGCCTATATGACTCATGGAGAACACTCCATTCAAACGAGAAATCATTCTCCTTCTACTCTGCAGTACATAAATCCTACTCAAGGATCGATTTCATTTTCATGACCGGACCACTACTCACGAGGGTGATTCACAGTGAGATTGGGGATATCACATGGTCAGACCATGCCCCGACCACAATAGAACTGACTACGGACTATCAACATAGAGGCAGGCCACCGTGGCGACTGGATGACTCCCTTTTACAGGACAAAACATTCTCAGGCGAAATATCAGAAGCCTTAACGTCATACTTCCAAATTAACGATACACAAGAAGTGCTTCCAACTACTGTATGGCAAGCCCATAAAGCAGTTATTAGAGGACTAATGATAAGCAGAGCGTCCTATATAAAAAAGAAAGCACAACAGGAACACTTAACCCTATTGCGTACCTTAAGGGACACAACGGCAGCGAACATAGCGAGCCCCTCAGAACATTTAACAAAACTAATAAAGGACACCACAACAAGTATTAACAACCTAGCAATCTCTAAAACAGCTCGCATATCACACAGGCTAAAACAAAACTTTTACTCACAAGGTAATAAAGCAGGCAAATACCTAGCAACTTCACTGCGTCAGAAACTAGCCAATGCAAAAATCCCATACCTATTAACACCCAAAGGCTCTAAAATACACAACCCACAAGATATCAATGACACCATGGCAGACTACTACCACACATTATATAACCTCAAAGACGACCCTAATTTACACCAACCTACACCCCAGGAAATACAAAGATTCCTACAAATGACAGATTTACCAACACTGACGGACCAACAGAAAACTATACTACAAAACCCCATTACACAAGTAGAAATTCAGACAGCCATACACTCACTCCCCCACGGCAAATCACCAGGACCCGACGGGCTTACAAATTCTTACTATAAACGGCTAGCTGCAATCCTCACTCCACACTTAGGGAAAACCTTCAACCATATTCTCACAACAGGACAAATGCCCCAGGACATGCTCATGGCGCATGTCGCTACGTTGCCAAAACCAGGTAAACCCCCTACGAAATGCCAAAACTTACGGCCCATTTCACTTCTCAATACAGACATCAAACTGCTGGCGAAGATCTTCTCCAACAGATTAACGAACATAATCCCAACCTTGATACACGAAGATCAGGTGGGATTTGTCAGTGGCAGGCAAGGGGCAGACGGGACCCGAAAGGTACTAGATCTACTACAGGGGGGCAGGGGGGGGCGAACCCAGTGCATCATGTTATCACTGGATGCTGAAAAAGCATTTGACAGGCTGCACTGGCCTTTCCTCCGCGCTGTCCTGCTCAAATATGGCTTTCCGGACACCTTCCTGAAATTAGTGGGAGCACTATACTCTAAACCGACAGCAAAAGTCACAAACGGTGGATTTAGCTCGAAACAATTCCACATAACCAATGGATCGAGGCAAGGCTGCCCACTGTCACCCCTCCTCTATATCCTGTCCCTGGAGCCACTCACTCAACTCATTAGAGATAACCCCAATATACACGGCATCACAAGACAAGGGAAAGAATATAAACTTACACTCTTTGCAGACGATATACTCCTGACGCTAGAACAACCACATATATCCCTACCTAACTTTCACGACACCCTCTCCCAATACAGCAGATGCTCCTTCTATAAACTAAACATGACTAAAACCCAAGCAATGGGCATCAATATCCCGTCTGACAACCTTAATAGACTACGCTCCTCCTTCAACTACGACTGGCGCAATGACCACCTAAAATTCCTAGGAATCCATATCACGCCAACCTTAACAAACTTATACAAAACTAACTATCAGAAAACACTGAATGAAATAAAAAATATCCTCCTAAGTTGGAAGGGGAAATTCATCTCCTGGTCTGGGAAAATAGCCGCACTTAAAATGATTATTATACCAAAACTGCAGTACCTGTTTAGAACACTACCTATAAAAGTCCCACCCAAATTCTTACAAGAGGCACAACAAACGCTATTAAACTTTATTTGGAACAAACGCAAAGCAAGAGTGGCAAAAAGCACATTATACCTACCACGCAACAAAGGGGGCATGGGAGTACCACATTTATCCAACTACTACAGAGCAGCCAATCTAGGCCCCCTACTAACAGCCTGCAACCGACAGAGCCCAACCCAATGGATGGACCTGGAGGCACAACATGCTAACAATATTCCCATGTCAATACTAGCATGGCTGCCCCGACGCAACAGGCCCGCAAGGACTGAACTACTACCTACCACAGCCCTCACCCTGTCCATCTGGGACCGATACTGCCGCACAGTGGGCTGGCTGGACAAAATCTCACCAGCAATACCCATAAAGGCATTACACTACCTAATACCAAATTTCAACTACACGGTATGGCACAGACATGGCGTGACACATTTACACCAATTACTTCAGAAACATACACTCCGAAGCTTCGAAGACTTAGCAACCTCATACCACCTAACCCAAATAGCCTCATTCTCATATATGCAGTTAAAATCATGGTTACTCAAACAAACTTTGACAGGGCCTAATAATGTAAAAGGGCTACAGCTGACGGTAGTAGAGAAAATATGCGCACGTCTCGCAACCCCTAAAAAACTCATCTCGGAACTGTACAAAAACATGCAAACCCCTAAAACTCATGCCCAACTCTCATTTATTGCAGCATGGGAAAAAGAGTTTAAATACCCTCTTGATGAACAACAATGGAGCGAGATACTCCACGCACATCTTTCCCTCTCTAAATGCACATCGCATTTGGAACTCTCTAGGAAAGTGCTATACCGGTGGTATTTAGTACCCACACGCATAAAAGCCATCTACCCACACGCATCCGACATCTGTTGGAGATGCCAACAGCATAAAGGCACAATGCTCCATATTTGGTGGGATTGCCCCTCCTTAACACAATACTGGGACGACATCAAAGCCATCATATATGATAGCACCAACACCTATATACCCCGCAAGCCAGAGACGTATCTGCTCTTACTCCTGTCCATACATGCACAGGGTAAGCAAAAATACCTAATCTACCACATACTTATAGCTGCGCTAACAACTATAAGCAGACACTGGAAATCCACCACCCTGCCCACAGCAACAGAATGTATAAAAACTATAGAAACGACCAAGATTTATGAGCTTGCAGCCAGGCGCTACAGCAGCCCCAAAAACGACTGGTCACAAGCTTGGAACATATGGCAATCATATATGGAACGTGACGCCATACCCCCCACGTGAGACGATCGAGGCAGAAACCTACGGACCGACAGCTGTGCCCTTCCTTGAACCAAATGTACATGCAATATAAAATCAATCGACATATGTAACTATAACTTAATGTGACTATCACACAATGAAAATAGACACTCCAGCCTTAGCACAATCGCCAACTTAAGAAAACGACAATCTGACAGATGTACTCATCACTGAATAGAAACCTGGAAAAACCCTAAATCCCACCCCCCCACCCCCTTTCACTTCCCTTCCCTATACCTCTTCACCCCCCCCAACTCCCCCACATACGGGGTGATTATGACATAGAGAAACAACACAACTCAGGACAAAGAGGGAACCTCGCAAGGTTCGACCTAACACCCCTTCACAACGCTGGGACAACCTGACATGTCTAACACACCCAACACGGCACGCTAATTACGTATCAATATGTTGAACATAATATGTATGTATAAAGCTTATTGCCTTTTAAGCAAATGTATGTATGATACGTCACTAACAATATTTTCCCCATCCCCTTTTTTCTTCTGTACCCCTATAAAACTTCAATAAAAATTGTTGATACATAAAAAATAAATATATATATATTAATATCACAATACAGTTAGAACGAAATTACATCTTTTTTTAATTATTTATTTCTAATTATTTTTTTAATTTTATTTGTTTTACGTATTTACACATTTATTTTTATATTATATATAAATATATATATAACAATAATTATATATATATATTTAATCAGTATCAGTCTACGTGTAATTTGATATTAATATATATATATATATATATATATATAATTATATATATATATATATATATTAATAGTAAAATACACCTAGACAGTGTATGTGTGTGTATGTATATGTGTATATATATACTTAGATCATATATATATAATATATATATATATATATATGATCTAAGTATATTATTCTTTTTTTTTTTACACTGATTAATTTAATTTTAATTTATTTCCAGCCAGCAGGGGGACTACCTGTCATTGGCCGGGGGGGGGGGGGGGGGGGGGGCTTCAGGACGTCGGATGTGCCGCGTGGGGCTCCCTGGGAGTCCCCCCAACCGCGATTGCCGGCGTGGGATCGCCGGCGACCGGGTAAGTAAGAAAAAAACGGAGGGCGTACTATTACGCCCGGCAGCGTTTAGAGCCGCTTAAAATAGGGCGTAATTGTACGCCCTCTGGTCTTAAGTGGTTAATACTTGCAGTTCTGTATGCATGCATACCACACTGCTGGAGAAAATGCCTGTGCATGTATAGCATTTATCTGTTAGATGTCAGAGGCATTAAAGAGCTACCAAGCTGCTGCAACATGGAAGGTACCTTAAAAAAAAAAAAAAAAAAATGCTTCTGCTGCATTTTTCACCCCAGTAAACACTGTAATCGGGTTTAATGGGTTGAATTAGCCTGGAATTGTCACGTCACTGGAAATAACAGTCCTGTTCTAAATAGAAAATGTATCTTTCTAGAAAAAACTCCTTTTCCAAGTTCCCTAGATACAAGTGGAAAGTTATTGGACGTGGTCAGTGCTTTTATTGATAAATTTGTTTTAAAAAACGGTCCTAAAACTCTGACTAGTGTGAAATATTATTTTTACTTAATTTAATAATAGCCGTTGGTATTAAATTTGCAAAATTACTCATAGAATTGCTTCTAGAACACTGACCCCTGGTTGCTTCATCATGGGATCCAATAAGGAAGAAAACCAACTTACTTCATTGTTAAAACAACAGAGCACTGTGAATAATGGACAGGCTACGTTCACACTTAAAGGAACACTATAGCCACCTAAATTACTTTAGCTAAATAAAGCAGTTTTAGTGTATAGATCATTCCGCTGCAATTTCACTGCTCAATTCACTGTCATTTAGGAGTTAAATCACTTTGTTTCTGTTTAGGAAGCCCTAATAACACCTCCCCTGGCTATGATTGACAGAGCCTGCATGAAAAAAAAACTGGTTTCACTTTACAACAGATGTAATTTACCTTAAATAATTGTATCTCAATCTCTAAATTGAACTTTAATCACATACAGGAGGCTCTTGCAGAGTCTAGCAAGCTATTAACATAGCAGGGGATAAGAAAATCTTAATTAAACAGAACTTGCAATAAAGAATGCCTAAATAGGGCTCTCTTTACAGGAAGTGTTTATGGAAGGCTGTGCAAGTCACATGCAGGGAGGTGTGACTAGGGTTCATAAACAAAGGAATTTAACTCCTAAATGGCAGAGGATTGAGCAGTGAGGCTGCAGGGGCATGTTCTATACACCAAAACTGCTTCATTAAGCTAAAGTTGTTCAGGTGACAATAGTGTCCCTTTAAAATACTGAAGCCAGCTAGACAGACAAGTTGTTAAAGGACCACTATAGGTACCCAGACCACTTCAGCTCAATGAAGTGGTCTGGGTGCCAGGCCCCCCTAGTTTAACCCCTTAAGGACCAAACTTCTGGAATAAAAGGGAATCATGACATGTCACACATGTCATGTGTCCTTAAGGGGTTAAACCCTGCAGCTGAAAACATAGCAGTTTCAGAGAAACTGCTATGTTTACACTGCAGGGTTAACCCAGCCTCTAGTGGCTGTCTCCCTGACAGCCACTAGAGGCGCTTTTGCGATTTACACCGAGTAAATCGCATTTATTTGATGCTGGACATCCTCACGAACCTCCAGCCTCAAAAAAGATCCCCATAGGAGAGCATTGAGTAATGCTTTCCTATTGGCAGGTTTGAATGCGCGCGCACCTCTGGCTGCTCATGTGTATTCAGCTCCATTCAGGAGCTGACGTTGATGGAGAAGGAGAGGTCACCAGCGCAGAGGGAACCCGGCACTGGATTAAGGTAAGCAAATAAATAATGAATTATCATTTATTCGCCGCACGAGGGGCCCTAGTCACCATTTAGGTGACTTGGGCTCTGTAGCGTTAGGAATGCATATTTGTATTCCTAACGCTATAGTGTCCCTTTAATGCAGGGCTAGAATGAGTCATGAATTAGTTTTAGTATTATATGGGGTATCCGTCAGAAGTACCCCATAGTACCTACATTTTGTGCATATGATGATACATATTATATACCAATTATTAATGTTCATTAGTTGATTATATGTATGTGCCTTTTCTTAAAAAAAATAAAAAAATTACATTTAATTTATTTATATAATTTGTTTATTATTATTGTTATTTTTTTTATAATAAAAATGCTAAAACCATTCAGTTTAAGAGCTACAGAGAATTCGACTGGAATTGGAGCAGAAATCTGATCGATCCTATACATAGAATGAAAACAGTTTGAAAAAATGTATACATTTTTTTGTTATATTTTTTGTTTTTCCATTTACTTTGAATTTTGCATTGCATTTTTTATATTTATGCTAAAATTAAACATGAGGGTATTTGAATTAATTTTCAAGTACACAGGTCCATTACTGTCTACTGTGGAATTATTTGGATGATTAGAAAGGCTTGTTAAATGATCTTGCAAAAAAAACTAAACAACAAACTTTAGAAAATTATATAAACACATAAATGAAATAGCAATCAAAGCATGTGATGACTAGTAATGCCGACAAGCAACAGAATTTGTGAATGGCAAACTATAGTATACCTGTAGGTATTGCACAATTAACAAAACAAATTGGTTGCAGTTATGATGACAACATAAATCTTTATCCCATTAAAAAAGATATACCTTTTTGTTGGATTGCATAAACAAATAAGAACTTTTAATATTCTCAACCCGTTCGCCACACTCTTATCATTAATTTTATAAACAATTCGTGCTATTTTTGTTTTAAAATATGCATAGCATGTGAACCCCTTCACTACCAAAATCGAGTATAAACATTTTAATTTGATCTTTAATATTAAATGTTGTCAATAAAGCCATACTCACTCCTATTTATATTCTAGGAATGCTTAGCAACCTGTAGAAAAACATATTTCTCTACCAGAAGCCACCAGTCAATGACATAATGCCTTCAAGATTGCTAAAAATATAATCTCACTTCCTGCTTCCAAACAATAAAGGAAGTTTCAATGGGTCATATCATTCCTATGGCCAGGAAGGGGAAGGAGTGAATGGACTACCATGTCAATATTAACATTAGAGAGATTGATAAAGATTGCTGTAGCAATTTTAAATATCTTTATTTTAGAAATATTTTATTTAACTATATTTACTGTATGAGGGCATAGCCATAGCACATAAATGCAGACATTCTTTTCACATTCTGAGAGTTAGTCAGCTGTACTGCTAGTAATTCATTCTGGAGCCTTACAAATACCTATAAGAAAGCTATTTGAACATTTTTATTTATCATTTTTTGTCACACCGACTGTATGTGAGAAACAAATGCACTTTTGCTTGTATACTAACATTTCAGACCTGTGTAAAATACTACAAGATTATGAACTCTCTTTTCATTTCCCAAATATATTTACGGTATATAGGATGAATAAATAAGTTTATACAATTGTTTTTTTTCAGTACATACAGCTCACTTGCATTACTGCAAATTTTCTAACATTATGTAATATTGCTGGAAATATTACATACTTTTTAAAAAATGCAGTATTGGAGGAAAACTGTCTGCACTGCAAAACACAGTTGTATAAAAAAAACAACGTTTTTTTTAATCATTTTCTAACATTATGTACTATTGTCTCACATAATAGTACCTGGACTATTCTCAGTTCTTTTTGTTTAATCTAGCAATTCCAGTTTTGCCAACTGGTCACATTGAATATCAATACCTAAAAGAGACATTTACATTAGATAATTAGAATAATTTGCTCACTGTATTCATTATGATAATTTGTTCCCTGTGCAAACTATTTGATATGTTTAAAGTATTATCTGTGGCTATGGTTTTTGATTAAGGTGTGCGTAGGAGAGTTATGGGAATACAATGGTTTGACATAAATGTATTCATTTGCAACATCATGTGTTCTGCAGAGAACCGATAAGGAGAAGAGAAACCTATAAACTGTGTGTACTGCCATCATGAGGGTACCACGGGTAATTAATCAGTTCCATTCATGTCATCTGTGACCTCCCTCGGGTTATGATTGGAATTGGAGACCAGTAATAAAACCTCAATAATTATTACATCAGCACAGCAGCCTACGATACCAACATGCTGTGGGTTGAGATTACAGCAAGGGTCAGAGTTCATTCTGAGCTCAGTTCTTTACACTTAAGGCAGCATACAAAGTCAGAGAGACTTGCTAATGGTTGAACAGACAGTTGCATTACTGTGTGTATGTAGGCTGGGGGATCTCATCTCCTGCTATAGCGGAAGTTGTTTTAAAACTCTTTATACAAACACTATTGGTGTTATTCATTAAATTGGTAATTGTGTAGAACTGGCAAAATAACTGCAAATTTTAGGTTAAAATAGCAGACGTAGCAAAAATAGTGGAGTAAGAGAGTTTATTTTTCAGATTCTGCTATTTGGACTTAATATGTGCAATTAAACGTTATCTGAATATGGCTGACTGTCTAAATCTGAACATGCTTTTTGTTTTTTCTTCAATTCTTTATTTTTGCAATAATGACAAGGAATAGTACATACCACCTAGATTAGAAAGTACACAATATAAACGTGTCACGTAAAAATACAATGTAGCAAATATCATGGACCGGTATCATTATATATGTGCAAGTAGTTGAAAAGGCAGCATAGTTGTAGAATGTGCTTGTGGTGTACTTCCATGTGCAAAAAAACCAAAAAATGTCAGAGTATTTTTATTTTTTTCGTTGTAAAAACAAAAAAAAAATCAAAGAAAGATTAGAGGATTACAGAGCGTTAACAAGAAGGGGAGCAATGGGAGGCATAGAGAAAAAGATTAGGAAAAGAAAGGAGAAGAAAAGGTGTCGGTCCAGTGGATGCCTGTCAGGCTGTTTAACAGAGGGCACAGTGGGTAGCTGGGAGGAGATGTGATTCAGATTTGTAAATACACATATATATTTTGCAGTTGTTTTTTGGGAGGCCGGTTTATTGCTGGAGAAGGGGAGCAGGATAACCATATGGATCAACTACCCCCAGACCCCACCACCCAATCCCCCATGTCAGTTGTGAGTCACATGTCCCATATCTTATCAAATGTATTTGCTGTGCCTCTGACTTGTGCAGTCAATTTGTCATTTAAAAAGGTATCTTTTTTGTATCAATGTCTCGATAGACGATAGCTCAGCCTTTAGCCAGGACTGTCACATAGCTCGTCTGGCGGCCAAGGTCAACTGATGTAAGAGTTTCTGTTCAGATTTGGGCCAGTCATCAAAGGACCTAGATAACAGGAGTACCAAGGGATCAAGTTTAACTTGTCTTTGCAATACCTCAGATAAGAGATCTCTTAGCCTGCCCCAAAAAATCTGGGCTTAAACATGCTTTTTTATATGGCAATAGCTTTTAGAGCTACGCTGACTTTGGGATGAACTCTGTTTTTTCTTCCTATTGAATAGCAAATAGTAGACTTCAATAAATGTTTTGCTATTTAATACTTGGCATCTCCGGTAAGAGAAACCAGTCCCTTGTTTTTACAATTGAACATGAAAGATAGTTATGTTTTTATATATACAAATTTTATATATAAAGGAAAACTATAGCATTAGGAATGCAATTTTTTTTTTCCCTAATGCTATAGTATCCTAGTCACTGTTTTGGTAATTTACTCACCTTTTCTCTCACACCATACCGCTCTCTCTGCGGTCACCCTGCCTCTTGATAAGCTTAGCCAAATCATTGCTTTCCCATAGGAAAGCATTGTGGAAACTGTGCCAATCAAATGGTTTCTATGAGATTATTTAATTTAAATAGCTGAGTTCGACTCTACTATTTCAGCAAAAGGGCCCCTAGTGGCTGTCAGAGTGAGAGCCACTGGAGGCATTTTGAGTGGATCTGTGAATTTTTGGGGTTCTTTGCATATTTTGCAGAGTTCCCCAAACCAGACAGATCCAATGTGAATCCCGTGGACGTGGGGCTCAGGTGAGGTGGGTTTTACTTACCTCTGCTGTCCCTTGTGACTGGCTCCATCTTCACAATGTTGGTCCTCTTTGGCTCCTGGGGCTTCAGCTGCCAGCAACCACGTCAGTGCTTGCGCATGCGATGATGACTTACTCAGTGTGTAGTGCAAGGGAACTGTTTATTGACTTACAGGGACACTCCAGCCCCCTAAACAACTTTAGCTTGCTGAAAAACTTTATGTTTGAAGAGTGTGTCCTCTCTTTATCATTTTGCAAAATGTGCTAATTTCAAAAGTAACTGTTACTTTTAACTGTTAATTTATCATTTCAATTTTTATTATTATTAAACTTGTTACACCACCCTGGCTGTCAAGCAGACATGTCCTATTATTTCCTGGTTTTGTTAGCTCACTGGAGCTAAACTCAAGAGGCAACAATTACCTAGAGCACCTACCTTGCAAAGGTTTTTCATTGAGCTGAATTGGGAATTATCTGAGTGGACAGCCACAGAAAATCTGGACAGCTTAGAGGCTTGCAAAGGCAACAGACAATAGAATTGCAGATTTTGCAAGCTGTTTTTAAGATATATCACCAATGAAAAAATCCATAATAAAATGCATGCACATTTTCATTTGGGTAAGTATACTAAACAGTGATTTTTATTTATTTTGTGTTTGGTTAGTGGAGGTACACTTTAAACAAGAATGCAGCAGCTAATGGCATTGCAAACAAAGATAAACATTTATTTAATAAATACTTAAGGGCACAGTAGGGAAGGGGGGCTAAATAGGGCAGAGGAGGAGACAAAAAAGGGCACAGGAGGAGAGAAAGACTAAAGAGGTCACAGGGAGGAGAAAAATGGGCACAGGATGGGAGGAGGGCTAAAGAGGGCTTGGGGGTACAAAAAGGGCACAGGAGCAGAGGGGATAAAAAGGGCATGGGGAGACAAAAAAAAGGGACCAGGTGGGGAGGAAGGACTAAGAAGGGCACAGGAGAGGATGGGAGGAAGGGATAAAGAGGGCACGAGGGACAAAAAAGGGCACAGGAGGGGAGGGGGCTGAAGATGGCACAGGGGGGGACAAAGAATAGACACATACACTTTAGGGGGGCTAAAGAGGGAACAGGAGGGGGCAAAGGGCACAGGAGGGGAGGCGGGCTAAAGAGGCACAGGAAGAGGACAAAGAAGGGCACATGCGGGGGACTAAAGAGTGCACAGTAGAGGGGACAAAGAATGGCACAGGAGGGGATGGGGGCCAAAGAGGGTACAGAAGGCATGAGAGGGCTAAATAGGGCACAGGAGGGGAGGGGGTCAAGATGGCACAGAAGGATAAGGGGCAAAAGAAGGACACAGTATGGTAGGCTGGCAAATGAAGTGCCCTGAGGGGGAGAGACACACGGAGGGGATGGGGGCACAGAGAGACACACAGATGGTCTAAGGTGGGCCAAAGTGTTAGAGAGACCACTCTCTAGGACCCATTAGACTCCATTGTAGTCTTGTAGCCTTGAGGGGACTCTTTCTAAGAAAAAAAAAATATTCTTGAAACATTAAAAAAAATGTGGGTGTTTTTTTTACATTTTATAATAAGGGGGTGGGAGGTGGGAGGGAGTGTGCAAAATGCTCTAGGTATGCTCTGGCCGAGTTAAACCTTTGAGTAATTGTTGGTGAACACTGCTGGGGCTCTTAGGTCTGGAAACATAATTAGGGTTAATTGCATATCCAGTGTGTAAAAGAGGGGGGGGGGGGGGGGGGGGGCAGATGACAGTACCTGGGTAAAAGCAAACCTTTTGAAATCACATTTCAACTTTTACTAAGTGCAGTTACAAGGGGGAGGATGCGGTCTCTTACTAAGGATGCTGTCTCCTACCATTTTGCAGCAACAAGGAGCAGGATGCTGTCTCTTTCTAAGTACAGTCATCAGGAGTAGGATGCTGTCTCTTTCACATACCATTAACAATATTCATCCTATTCTGCAGGGGATGTCAGTTCTCACCAGCAGATTTCTCACAACAAAATATCTCCTCTCCCATGGCAGGTTTCCTCTCTGACATACAGGGTTGGTCTTCCACTCCCTCTTCCTGTGCAGGGAAACATTAAGCTGCATGTAATAGGTGAAGCTGTCTGTCCAGGGCCGCCATCAGAAATTGTGGGGCCCCTAACACAGCTCAAGGTCTGGGCCCCCGGGTGCCCGCCTCCAAATCCCGCCCACAGGAATACACACACACAGACACAAAAGGACACAGACACACACATACTAACAGACACAAATACTGAAACAGACGTACACACATAGACACATACACAGATACACACACACACACACTGACGTACATACATACTCACATACTGACAAACAGACATGCATACAAACTGACATATAGACATACATACATACACATAAATACATAATGACATACATACATACATAATGGCATTCTTACTGATATACATATATACAGACATCCACAAACACACACATACACACACAGACATACATGCATACTGACATACATACTGATAGATAGATACATACATACATATATACATACTGACATACACACACACACATACAGATAGACACATACACACAGAAATACTGACATACATACTGACATACACACACAGACATACATACTGATACACACACATACATATATACATACTGACACACACACAGACATACATACATATATACATACTGACATACATACATACTGACATACATACTGACATACACACACACAGACATACATATAATGACAAACAGACATATATACATACTGACATACACACACAGACATACATACATACTGACAAACAGACATATATACATACTGACATACACGCATAGACATACTGACATACATGCATACTGACATACACACACACAGACATACATGCATACTGACATACATACACACATAGATACTGAAACACACACAGACATATATACATACTGATATACACACACATACATACATACTGACACACACACACACACACACACACATACATATATACATACTGACATACACACACACACATACAGATAGACACATACACACACAGACATACATGCATACTGACCTACACACACACAAACATACATGCATATTGACATATACACATACAGACAGATAGACACATACACACAGACATACACACACACAGACATACATACTTGCAGACACACACACACCTCATTTATCAGCCACCCTCCTCTTACCTTTAAGTTGCAGGAGGGTCGCTGGGGATGATGGGAGCAGATGCTTCTGGTGTGGTTTCCTCTCCTGCCCTTTCCTCTCCTCTCCCTCTCCCCCCGCGCGGAGTAAGCTGGGAGGAAGTGACCGGCTGTCACTTCCTCCCAGCAGCACTTGCGGTGTATCCGCAATTTTTTAAAGGGGCCTGGTCGCGCAATTACATGCCCGCAGCACTGACCAGGCCCCTGAAGATATAGGGCTCATCGGGTGGCCCTAAATGCTTGGGCCCCCTGATTGGTCCAGGTGCAGATGCACCTGCGGCAGTTTCGCCGCTCCACGTGGGGCCCTGGCGGCCGGGGCCCCGGGCCCCCGGGCCCGTGACAACCGTTATGGTTGTCACCCCCTGATGGCGGCCCTGTGTCTGTCATTCAGACATCAGACAATGCTGGAAAAGCTGTCTATACCATTTGATTAACACAGTGAAAGAGTTTAAGCATGCGTGGGATAGGCATAAGGCTATCCTAACTATAAAATGAGGCCAGGGACTAATGAAAGTATTTAGAAAATTTGGCAGTCTAGATGGGCCGAATGGTTCTTATCTGCCAATACATTCTATGTTTCTATTAGCTTGGCAAGTCTAGAATGTTACATTTATTGACACAGGCATTTCCCGGTTTACGTACTTCTGCTTTACGTTTTTCCGCCTTTACGAACTGACACGCCGCCATTTTATTTTGCAGTTATATTGTGCCATCGCTCCGTGTATGCAGACCAAGGAGCAGAGTTTGTGGCCAGGAGAAGAGAAAGGTAAGTAACAAATCATGGTAATCGGCAGGAGGGGAGTGCTGTGCTGTGCTGCTCCCGTCTCGCCGCTGTTGTAGTGTGGCCGGGTGGACTGCAGTCTGCCAGGAAGTGCTCACTGAGAGAGCTCTTCCTCTCAGACTGGGTATTGTACCATGGTAAGCAGGTACAAGATGGGAGAGACCCTGGAAAGGAGGAGAGGGAGGAGATGTACATGGACAGGTACAGGAGGGGAGGGGGGAGAGACACATTTGCAGGTATAAGAGGGGAGAAGGGAGAGACACATGGGCAGGTATAAGAAGAAAGGGGGAGAGACACATGGTCAGATACCGGACGGGAGAAAGGAGAAACACATGGGCAGGTACAGGAGGGGAGAAGGGCGAGACACATGGGCAGGTATAGGAAGGGAGGAGGGAGAGACACATGGGCAGATACAGGAGGGATTGAGGGAGAGACATATGGGCAGATACAGGAGGGGAGGGAGGAGAGACACTTGGGCAGGGAGGAGAAGGGGGAAATTAGACACATAGAGGGGCTGGGTGGAGGGTAAGAGACATCTGGAGAGGCTGGTAGGGGTTAATGAGACACATGTAGGGGCTACAGGGCTAAATGAGACACATATTGATCTCAGCCACCACACAACTGCCACAATATTGTAAAACTTCACATATAACATCAATGTATGAAATCATAGCTTTTATTAGTAAAAAATAATAGATATGAACTCGCTATCAGACAACCATCTATCTTACTTACAAAACTGAATGTACACTGGGATCAGTGTGGGAAAATACAACAAAGAAAAAAGGTTTAAAATATTGTTATTTACCTGCTCCTTACTTTAGTTTCTATTTTCTTTTATAATTTTTTTTTTTAATTCTTTATTTTTGTTGTGCACAATAGTAACAATTAGCCCTTGTGCGCCACAGCAGCGACATCAGGATAGGTTGGAAAACATGTGCAATACAGGTTGTGACATAAGTTAGTCAGGCACATATTTTAGGTTATTAGAATTATTATTTCAACAGTGTAGTTATTGCTTGTGGAACTATAAAACATTATTAGAACAATTTTGAGGCATTGCTTGGAACAGTGCAATAAATGTTACCAAAATGCTAATTAGTAGCTCAGGCTATTGCGATTAGACTATTTGGCTGCTGGGTATGTGGTAACATGCTAGTCTGCTGCACCTTAACTATAAGTGGACACAATGGTGATTATAAATCGCAGATGAGAGCTTAGACTATCTGGTCCTGAGCTAAACAAATAATAACGAGAGGTAGTCTATGACATACTTTACGGCATCTCTGTGTACCTAGCTTATATGTTTGGCTAGCATTATCCACTTAAAAACTCTTAGTCCATGCAGTGATATTTATATTTACGAGGTATGGGTAGTCCATATGTCGATGGTTGTTGCCGGCTGTGAGTGTGACCTCTAGATGCAAGTGTGACATGTGCACTTGAGAGGCACAGAGGTGGGCTTGTCAGCCGATGCCCAGTGCACTCTTGGAAACTCTGGGCAAGGTGCCTTCATATCTGGATCCAGCTTTGATGGCGTCCTGAGGGGTACGCTGTCGCTCAGTCTCTCGATCTGCAAGCACTGGTGGCGGGAGGTCGCGTTCTGCTGCGCCAGGCACTGAGAGGCTGGGTTGGTGAGTGCTTCGCAGGTGTCGCTTGTGACAGGGTCTTGCTGTTGTGTAGCTGCGAGTGGGAGCTTGAGTTTGGACGACGTTTCTTTGCCCACCTTGAGGGCCGCAGGGATCTTATGTCGGAGCCTCGGCAGTTTGGTGGTGGGAACCCTCCCTTGCCCCGGAGCTGTGGGAGAGCTGGTGCTCGTAGGTCACGAGCCTGGGAGCCTACGAGGCCCAGGGTCGCCCCTTGCGGACCCCCCTCTCCAGACCCCAAGCTGAAGTGCTTTTTTGTGTGTGAACAGTGTGTTCTCTTTTATTTAGTGGAAATGGACACTTTTACATATAAACCTGATTACACCCACTGGATGTTAATCAGACAATTGATCCTATTACAACAAATGAATGAATGAATAAATAAAAAACATTAGCTACAGATAAATAAATAGTCAATCAATTAGTAATGTTAGAAAATGGCTAAGCAGATATATAAAGAGGTAAATAACGTGGTATATCACCTCAATGCTGCTGTTAGGTAATGCAAACAATATCACTAAATTAAACACATGTTCTAATATAAAACTATATAACATACTTTAGTGTGCCCAAAGTAATAAAACTTTCAAATAAAAACGTAACAAAAAGGTAATTTCCTAAAATAAATACCACAGTTAAAGGTACAGAGTAGACGGCTTCCTCTTCAATTTTATAAAGAAAATTACAAACAAAAGTATAATCTTCTTTTTACTTTTATTCTTTGTGTTTTTGGTTCTACCTCCATTTGTTGGCCATTACAAAGCGGTGCATTGCAAACCGGGTCAACCAGGGCACTGATACAGATGTGCCAGGTTGGTGCTGTGTCACTCACTTGTAAGAGAACACTGGCTAATACTGTTCCACAATGGAATTATATCAAGTTGCCTGCTTATTGCACGTCTTCAATGTTTACGAATACGTCTGTTATGCACACTTCAAAACTAATGAAAACTAAACATTACAAAAAAAATAATATATATATATTTATAAGAGAACAAAATATGGGATCATTTATCAGTAGGTGCAAGGTTCGTGCAGCTCTAATCCCATCTTCTTAGCATAGTCTCCCCGAGTGCTGGCATACCATGGTAGATCGGATCAGTCTGATTGAGGTGACGTTGAAAAGATAATCCGATTTGGCATGTGTTGGAAAGAAAGTCTGCCTCTTTGCTTTCTTCTGGAAGAAGTGCTCATTTTTGGTTCTCTTTGCTTTCTAGAAAACAGGATGACCACCTGTGGGAGTTCTTTTCTGCTCACCAATGTCAGTCAATTCTTCAGCATTGAGTGTACGCTGAATTGACTGACAGGTGGGAGAAAAAGTATTTTTAAATGGGGTTTTTATCCCAATCTATACATTTGCTAGCAAATCTATTAGTACAATGTATAGAAGGAATTTTATGTTCTATAAAAAGAGCATGAGTTGTACAGAAGATGATCTGTACCCTTTAATGCCTGCTGGATGCTGAGGAGAATAATGGTTCTAAAATGGAGTTAGAGAAAAGAATCATGTGACATTGCAAGAAGGGGGTCCAGAACAAAAAGGAGAAATGTTATTCAAACAACCATGGGATACTCTTATATTCTAGAGAAATACACAATGACTCATAACAAGAACCATCAATAAAGGGAAGGGCATGGACATGACACAAGCCTCCATTGCTAGTTCCTCTGAGAAAGTTAATTGTGCATTTCCCTGCTTAACTAGGTTGATACTGTCAGCTTGTATGAAAACAGACCCTATTTGGGTGTTTATGGAAATACCAACTGCCAGTTTGGAAAGGTTTAAAAACAGAATACAAATTGTGTGACAAAGATCTCCAGGGTATTGTATCCAGGCTGATAGCTCACCGTGAAAACTGTCCAGGTGTAGAAAGAGAAGCCATTTTGGAAGATGATGAAGTAGCTCCAGTTGGATCTGTTATGTGAAGTGAATTCTAAGTTAATGCTGCAGTGATGAGAATCATGCATCCTAAATATAATGAGGAGGGAATGCGTGCTCCAAAATACACAGACTAATTTCTTACATATGTTAAATCCTCAGGTGGAGCAAGTCTCTTGTAAGGGTTTAATCATGATGTTGTAGAAAGTATGTTTGACATTGAATGGTGGAATGTGTTTAATTCCATGAAAGCTGCAATAAAAGAAAACTGCCTGCTAACTGTTCCGATGTCATCAGCTGGCAGGGCCGCCACCAGAAATTTTGGGGCCCCTGACAAAGCACAAGGTCTGGGCCCCCCCCGCCCCATCCCGCCCCACCCCCCCCCGGCCCACCCACGAGTCCGCCCACAGGACTCTTACCTAGTCCGCAAACAATGATGCAGGACTGAATGTGGTGTGTATAGTGGAATTAGAATGTGTGTAATGGATGTAGTGTTTGTGTGTATTAGATACTGTTTGTGCAGTGAATGCAGAGTGTGTGTTTGTGTAGCAGGATGCAGTGTGTGTAGTGGATGTAGTGTGTTTGTGTAGTGGATGTAGTTTTTGTGTGTACTAGATGCAATGTGTTTAGTGGATGTAGTGTGTGTTTTAGACGCAGCGTCTCTGAATAGTGAATGCAGAATGTTTAAATGTGTGGTGGATGTAGTGTGTGTACTGTGAATACAGGATGTTTGTGTAGTGGATGCTGTGTGTATAGTTAATGCAGAGTGTGTGTCAGTGTAGTGAATGCAGAGTGTGTGTCAGTGTAGTGAATGCAGAGTGTGTGTTAGTGTAATAAATGCAGAGTGTGTGTGTCAGTGTAGTGAATGCAGAGTGTGTGTGTCAGTGTAGTGAATGCAGAGTGTGTGTGTCAGTGTAGTGAATGCAGAGTGTGTGTGTCAGTGTAGTGAATGCAGAGTGTGTGTGTTAGTGTAGTGGATGCAGAGTGTGTGTGTTAGTGTAGTGGATGCAGAGTGTGTGTGTGTTAGTGTAGTGGATGCAGTGTGTGTGTGTGTTAGTGTAGTGGATGCAGAGTGTGTGTCGGTGTAGTGAATGCAGAGTGTGTGTCAGTGTAGTGAATACAGTATGTGTGTGTTAGTGTAGTGGATGCAGAGTGTGTGTTAGTGTAGTGGATGCAGAGTGTGTGTTAGTGAAGTGAATGCAGTGTGTGTGTGTGTTAGTGTAGTGGATGCAGTGTGTGTATTAGTGTAGTGAATACAGTGTGTTAGTGTAGTGGATGCAGTGTGTGTTAGTGAAGTGAATGTAGTGTGTGTGTTAATGTAGTGGATGCAGTGTGTGTGTTAGTGTAGTGCATACAGTGTGTGTGTTAGTGTAGTGAATACAGTGTGTGTGTTAGTGTAGTGGATGCAGAGTGTGTGTCAGTGTAGTGGATGCAGAGTGTGTGTCAGTGTAGTGGATGCAGAGTGTGTGTCGGTGTAGTGAATGCAGAGTGTGTGTCGGTGTAGTGAATGCAGAGTGTGTGTCGGTGTAGTGAATGCAGAGTGTGTGTCGGTGTAGTGAATGCAGAGTTTGTGTCAGTGTAGTGAATACAGTATGTGTGTGTTAGTGTAGTGGATGCAGAGTGTGTGTTAGTGTAGTGGATGCAGAGTGTGTGTTAGTGAAGTGAATGCAGTGTGTGTGTGTTAGTGTAGTGGATGCAGTGTGTGTATTAGTGTAGTGAATACAGTGTGTTAGTGTAGTGGATGCAGTGTGTGTTAGTGAAGTGAATGTAATGTGTGTGTTAATGTAGTGGATGCAGTGTGTGTGTTAGTGTAGTGAATACAGTGTGTATGTTAGTGTAGTGGAAGCATAGTGTGTGTCAGTGTAGTGGATGCAGAGTGTGTGTCAGTGTAGTGGATGCAGAGTGTGTGTCAGTGTAGTGGATGCAGAGTGTGTGTCAGTGTAGTGGATGCAGAGTGTGTGTCAGTGTAGTGGATGCAGAGTGTGTGTTAGTGTAGTGGATGCAGAGTGTGTGTTAGTGTAGTGGATGCAGAGTGTGTGTTAGTGTAGTGGATGCAGAGTGTGTGTTAGTGTAGTGGATGCAGAGTGTGTGTTAGTGTAATGGATGCAGTGTGTGTGTTAGTGTAATGAATGCAGTGTGTGTGTGTTAGTGTAATGAATGCAGTGTGTGTGTTAGTGTAGTGAATGCAGTGTGTGTGTTAGTGTAGTGAATGTAGTGTGCGTGTTAGTGTAGTGAATGCAGTGTGTGTGAGTGTAGTGAATGCAGTGTGTGTGTTAGTGTTGTGAATACAGTGTGTGTTAGTGAAATGAATGCAGTGTGTGTGTCAGTGTTGTGGATGCAGAGTGTGTCAGTGCAATGAATGCAGAGTGTGTGTTAGTGTTGTGGATGCAGTGTGTGTGTTAGTGTAGTGGATGCAGAGTGTGTGTTAGTGAAGTGAATGCAGTGTGTGTGTGTGTTAGTGTAGTAGATGCAGTGTGTGTGTTAGTGTAGTGAATACAGTGTGTTAGTGTAGTGGATGCAGTGTGTGTGTGTTAATGTAGTGGATGCAGTGTGTGTGTTAGTGTAGTGAATACAGTGTGTGTTAGTGTAGTGGAAGCATAGTGTGTGTCAGTGTAGTGGATGCAGAGTGTGTGTTAGTGTAGTGGATGCAGAGTGTGTGTTAGTGTAATGAATGCAGTGTGTGTGTTAGTGTAATGAATGCAGTGTGTGTGTTAGTGTAATGAATGCAGTGTGTGTGTTAGTGTAGTGAATGCAGTGTGTGTTAGTGTAGTGAATGCAGTGTGTGTGTGTCAGTGCAATGAATGCAGAGTGCGTGTTAGTGTTGTGAATACAGTGCGTGTTAGTGTAATGAATGCAGTGTGTGTGTCAGTGTAGTGGATGCAGAGTGTGTGTCAGTGTAGTGGATGCAGAGTGTGTGTTAGTGTAGTGGATGCAGAGTGTGTGTTAGGGTAGTGGATGCAGAGTGTGTGTTAGTGTTGTGGATGCAGTGTGTGTTAGTGTTGTGGATGCAGTGTGTGTTAGTGTAATAAATGCAGTGTGTGTGTTAGTGTAATAAATGCAGTGTGTGTGTTAGTGTAATGAATGCAGTGTGTGTGTGTCAGTGTAATGAATGCAGTGTGTGTGTCAGTGTAGTGGATGCAGTGTGTGTGTTAGTGTGTTTATTAGTGTATGTATGTAATGTAATGAACGTTATTCCCCCCTCCCTGTTTCTTACCTTGTTCAGGGAGGGGGGAAGATTCTTTGATCCCTGGTGGTCCGGTCCGGTGGCATTCTGGGCCCCCGGCTCCCTGTATTTGCAGAGGGGGCCCAGCGGACTGCAGAAGCACTTTCCAGCATTTCCCTGCGTCTAACTCCCGCGAGACGTGATTTGCGCGTCGCGCGGAGCGTTGCCATGGTAACCCATGGCAACGCTCTACCGACCGCACATCTCGCGGGAGTTTGACGCAGGGAAATGCTGGAAAGTGCTTCTGCAGTCCGCTGGGCCCCCTCTGCAAATACAGGGAGCCGGGGGGCCCGCGGCTGCACATATATATAGCAATGATCGCTATATATATGTGCAGAGTGTAATTGTGGGGCCCTGGACTGCCAAAGCAGTCCGGGCCCCCCAGGACCGCCGGGCCCGTGACAACCGTCACGGTTGTCACCCCCTGATGGCGGCCCTGTCAGCTGGAGTAGAACGCTTATTCTCCACTTTTGGCATTGTATATTCCACATTAAGGGACAGAAAAATTAGGCAGTGGCCTCGGGCAGTCTTTGAGCGGGGTGACCCGCTGCAGCTAGACCTTCCATTTGGGGCGCCTAGCATGATAATATGTAAGCATATAAACATAGAATGTGAAGGCAGATAAGAACCATTCGGCCCATCTAGTCTGCCCAATTTTCTAAATACTTTCATTGGTCCCTGGCCTTATCTTATAGCTAGGATAGCCTTATGCCTATCCCATGCATGCTTAAACTCCTTTACTGTGTTAACCTCTACCACTTCAGCTGGGAGGCTATTCCATGCATCCACTACCCTCTCAGTCAAGTAATACTTCCTGATATTATTTTTAAACCGTTGCCCCCATTCTGCTAGCATTTCCTGCTGCTCTATTACACTGTCTGCCAACTTTTAAGTATTCTGAAATAATTACCCCTAAATCCCTTTCTTTAGATGTTGAGGTTAGGACTATCAAATATTCTGTACTCTGCCCTTTTTATGTCCAAGGTGCATTATCTTGCACTTATCCACATTAAATGTCAGTTGCCACAGCTCTGACCATTTTTCTAGTTTACCTAAATCATCAGCCATTTGGCTTATCCCTCCTGGAACATCAACCCTGTTACATATCTTGATAGCATCAGCAAAAAGACATACCTTACCATCAAGACCTTCTGCAATATAACTAATAAAAATATTAAAAAGAATGGGTCCAAGTACAGATCCCTGAGGTACCCCCCTGGTAACAAGCCAATGCTTTGAATATACTCCATTGACTACAACCCTCTGTTGCCTGTCACTCAGCCACTGCCTTACCCATTTAACAATATTGGAATCAAAACTTGAAGATTGCAATTGATATGCCTTCAATGTGCAACAGTGTCAAAAGCCTTACTGAAATCTAGGTAAGCAATGCCTACTGCACCACCCTGATCTATTATGTTAGTTACCCAATCAAAAAGAAATCAATAAGATTAGTTTAGCATGACCTCCTTGAAGTAAACCCATGTTGCCTTTGATCTTGAAATTCATGTGATTTTAGATGTTCAACAATCATATACTTTAACATGGTTCCCATGACTGCTGACTCCTTTGATCACCAAATCCCGTTACCCTTCCATTCCCAATAAGTAACACAACACCATGTTAAGTGAGTAAGGGCAACGGCCACAGCTTTATTTAAACCAAATACTGTCAGCTGCTGGTTTTACCCAGCAGACAGGTACACTTTAAACTTCTTCCAGAGCCTCTTCAGCCTGTCCTTCGTCATCCACCAAATTCAGCCTGCGACTCCCCAAGCCCGTCCGGGCATTATTCATTTACCAAACTTGCTGGCGCAGGAAACCCGCAGCTATGACAAAATGAGAACAAAGAAAACACAACACAAAACAACAATTCCAGAACAGAACACTTGGGGAGGGTGGGTGGGGAAAGACACTGCCAGGCTCCCTCAGCATTGTTCACCAGTAATCTGGTAATCTTTCCCAGAATTCCATGCTTTCAACTGTAAAACCAACTGTATCCTTTTGGTTGCTATGCCAACCCCTCAGGGCAGCAGTCATGCTTCCCCCCTCCCTATTCGCTCCAGGGGTTGGCCTTGACTGCTGACTCCTTCGATCACCAAATCCCGTTACCCTTCCATTCCCAATAAGTAACGCAACACCATGTTAAGTGGGTAAGGGCAACGGCCACAGCTTTATTTAAACCAGTATAACCAAATACTGTCAGCTACTGGTTTTACCCAGCAGACAGGTACACTTTAAACTTCTTCCAGAGCCTCTTCAGCTGTTCTTCGTCATCAACCAATTTCAGGCTGCGACTCCCCAAGCCCGCCCGGGCATTATTCATTTACCAAACTTGCTGGCGCAGGAAACCCGCCACCGCATACCCCACCCCTACTAGAGGGAGGGGGATGCGTCCCCCAAAGCCAGCGCCTGTGTCATTATTGCTTGTAACCACATTTTAAATGTATCCAAACCGACATGAGTAAGATGTACCAAATCAGTATGCATAGCATTATGGTTATCTTCTCCTAGTTCAACACGAGGAATCACCAATTCACCCAAGCATTGTACGAATCATGATATTGTCATGTTGAAGCGACGTCCACCTCATTATATCCCTTTTTGCGTTGCGCGCTCTTGACCCAGGTAAAAACCACCAGCGTGGATCAGCAGAATCAGCAGTATAACTGGTTCCGTCACATATCGCTGAAGCGATCTCTGCAGTTAAAATTGCTGCCAGCGCAACCCCCTGATCCCACACCACCTAACATTGACCTGGTGATGAGTAATCCCAAGGTCCTGGTCATACGACCTCTGGTCTACCTGACAAGATGCCCAATAAATAAAAGCAATATCTAGCAATAAAGAAATCAACCGGACATTAACCATACCCAGGCACCTATAAAAGCACCTAGTAAAGGCCGAACATACAATCGAAAACCTGCTCATTCTCACCGACCCAGCAGCCAAATGGAAGAGTCTGACAGACCTAACCTGTTTGCCTGCAGAGTCAGACCGATGTGGAATGAATGAGTTGAATAACCACTATCATTTTTTATTTTTGTTTGGAAGTCCACTCCTAACAAGCGCAATACAGTATAATCCACTCCTAATGAGTGCAACACCAACATAAACACTCTAGTGAATGGATAATAACCCATATGCATGCACTGGAACGTATCTCCTATTATGGACGCTCCAATCCTAATCACACTACCACTACCCGCTTGATCAGTATTAGATCGCCAAATTAGAAATCCCACTTATTTTTTTTTTTCAAATTTATTCTTTATTGTTTTCAAGAATACAACAGGGGGTACAGAAGGAAGGAGGGTACGGGGATGCCATTAAAGTTACAATACAGAACACAAGTTCAACATTCTATGACATGTAGGCTTTCACATGGCTAACCTGTAGGCGAAGAGGGTCATATCAAATAGTTCCACAAGAATATTATCACTTTCATTAATTTGATATGGTCATTAAGCCAGTGGTTTTACAGTTGTATTAGCATAACATCGTCAGGCTACCCTCACTTAAGTCTCAGAGTAGGGTTGGACATCTGCCATGCTAGGCCGCTTTTGTCATGGTAGATATAAGTAGTGCAGTTGTCTTGTCCCCAAATAAATGAATGAATGGGATGGGTGGTAAACCTGGGGTGAGGGAGGGGGCTTGAGTGTAATTTAGTGACCTGGTAACTCGGTAGCTTGATGGCATGTCGTGTCTCAAGTGATGGGGCGTGTTGGAGCAGAATATCCAGTGGGTACCTGGTTTATATAGCAGTTCTTATCCCAAATTCTCTGTCCCATATTTGCCATGTCTCTTTAAAGCGGGTCATTTTAGTTGCTTGGGTGATGGACATCTTTTCATATATATAGAACTGGTGAGTTTTTTCTATTAGTTGGGGTCTGGAGGGGCATTCAACAGTTTTCCACCGTTGTGCTAGGAGGTTCCTGGCAGCCAGGAACAGTATTGTCGTGATTTGTTTTTCCCCTGGGGTCAGTTGGTCAGGTAAGAGGAGCAGCAGGCATGTGGATGCGGTCATCTGGAAGTTTGGAATCGTTAGTGTGTCCAGAATGGAGCGGGCCATATCCCACAGTGGCTTGATACCGTTGCAGGACCACCATATATGTACTAGGGAACCTATTTCAGAACCGCATCTCCAGCATGTGGGCGTTGTGTTAGGGAATATGTGTTGGAGCCTCTGTGGGGTCATGTACCACCTATACATAAGTTTCCTTTGTGCCTCTATATGTGTGAAGCAACGTGTCCATCTCGATAGGCCATTTAAGGCTTGCAGCCATTCACTATCAGTGAGTGTCATGCCACAGTCTATTTCCCATTGTGCTTTGTGTGGTTGAGGTTTATGTGGCAGAGATTCCTGCCAAGATTTATAGCATAAGGTTAGTGCTTTTGGTTTGGTTGGAGATGAACAACATCTATCTATAACCAGGCGTGAATAGATGCGGTCTGTGGTCAGTGTGTCAGGAGCTGGCATTACATGGGCTGTGAGAATACTTTTGATTTGAAGGTATGAGAATATGGCCCGATTTGGTATTTGCCATCTGGATTGCAACTCGGGAAATGGGATTATTTCTTTGTTGTTTATCATATGGGATATGTGTGTTATACCTGCTGTTGTCCAGTCAGTTAGCGGCACGCTTTTGCAGACCGCTTTCAAGGCCGACAGGGGGGCTCTGGGGTGGAATGTAGTGTTTTGGTTAGGGGTGGCGAGGAAATGGTCCCACACCTCCACCATGTACTGGGTAGTCGGGAATAGTTTGGGTCTGTGTTTTCTAAGACATTTGGGCGTCCACATATAGTCAATAAGAGACATGTCCGAGCTTTGGGCTCGCTCCATATCTGTCCATTGAATAAGGTCAGGTTGTGCGTGTGCTAGGATGCCCGCTGCTAGCACTGTGGCCCTATGGTAATGCCAGAGATCAGGTAAACCTACTCCGCCCTGCTTGGGTGTAGCTTGGAGAAGGGCTTGTGCGACTCTGGGTTTCTTGCCCCCCCAAATGAAGGAGCCGCAGAGTTTTTGGAGGGCTTTACAGAATATCTTGGAAATCTTTAATGGGAGCATCCTAAAAACATAAAGGATACGTGGGAGTATCATCATTTTGTAGGCATTTATCTTGCCCATCCAGGACAGCTGCACATGTCTCCACCCATTGATCTCTAGTTTACATTTAGTTATTAGAGGAGTATAGTTCAGTTTGATTATAGCTGGTATCGCAGTGGCTATTTTGACTCCCAGATATGTTAAGGAGGTCGTCCTCCAGTCGAATTGATACGATTCTTTCAATAATTGTGTCGAGGTCTGGGGGAGGTTTATCGGTAGGGCTTGTGTTTTATCCCTGTTTAACTTATAGTGGGAGATATTGCCAAATTCTTCTAGTAGTGATATCAAGGGGGGTAGAGATTGGCGGGGTTTGGATAGGGCTACAAATATGTCATCTGCAAAGAGTGCCAAGCAATAAGCTCTATCATGTATCATTATACCATGTATATCAGGATTCATTCGTATCTTATGGGCTAGAGGTTCTAGTGATAGAATGTACAGGAGGGGTGAGAGCGGGCAGCCCTGCCGGGTCCCGTTCGTGATTTGAAATGGTGCAGAGATAAAACCTCCATGGGATACTTTAGCTGTTGGGGCGCTGTAGAGGGCCATGATGGTTTTTATAACCGCGTCAGGAAAATTGAATTTTTTTAAAACTTTGGTAAGGTATACCCAGTTAAGTCGGTCGAAGGCCTTTTCCGCGTCCAGCGCGAGAAAAAGACCCTCTTGACCTGTCTTCTCTAAAGTGGATACAATGTTTAAAATTTTCCTGGTATTGTCAGAGCCTTGTCTTCCTCTTATGAACCCTGATTGGTCGTTATGTATCAGTTTATGGAGAATTGGGGCAAGTCTGTTGCTAATGAGTTTAGCATATATTTTGGCATCCCCGTTTAATAGTGAGATAGGCCTGAAATTTTTACATTGAGTTGGGGCTTTACCTGGTTTAGGGAGAGTAGAGACGTGTGCCACCAGCATCTCCGCTGGGAGGGCACCGCTCTCCGCGCTCTGATTGAGGGTATTGAGTAGATATGGGGCAAGAATGGTGGAGAATGTGTGATAGTATGCGTTGGTAAGGCCATCGGGTCCTGGGGATTTTCGGGTCGGGAGTTGTGAGATGACTACCGAAAGTTCCTCCGAGGAAAAGGGTCGTGTTAGGTTATTCTGTTCCTCTACTGTTAGTACAGGTAGTTGCAAGTCTTTTAGGAATTTGTCAATTGTCTCAGGTGTGGGAACCTTTGTGTCAGCATTGTCTTTCAGATTATACAACTCTCCATAGTATTTGGCAAACTGATTAACAATACTCTGCGGATCAATAATACAGTTCCCCTTCCCATCTTTCAGGTGAGCAATCCTGGAGGCGACTGTTTTGTGTTTAAGTTGGTTAGCTAGCTTAGCACCTGCTCTGTTACCGTTTGCGAAAAAGTTATATTTAGCTTTTCGCAGCAGAAAGGTAGTTTTTACTAGTTCTATTTCTCTAAGACGTGCTTGTAATTTCAATATGTGTTCCCGTGAAGAGGGGGTTGGATCACGCTTATTAGAGTGTGTCCACCGTGTAATCTCGGCCATGATCGCGTTATATTCGGCTGTTCTCAGTTTCTTTGCGTGGCTAGCATGCTTTATGAAGCTCCCCCGAATATAGGCTTTATGAGCTAACCAAAGTTGGTCAGTCGAGATGTCGATAGTATTGTTTTCCTTAAAATAATTAGTCAGGTCAGTGGCTATCTGATCCACCACTGCTGGGTTCGCCAGCAGTGAGTCATTTAGTCTCCACGTTCCCGTGCCTTTGTTGGGGAAGGGTTCTTTAACTGTTAACGTGATGGGGGCATGGTCTGACCATGAAATGGTTCCAATAGTGGTCTCCTCTATATGGGGCAAGAATGTGGCCGGGATTAGGAAGCGGTCTATTCGGGAATAGCTATTGTGTGCCATCCCATGGCACGTATAATCAATTTCTGTTGGGTGGAGTATTCTCCACGGATCTACTATATGTTGGGCCGTGAGAGTGGCACAGATGCGTGCAGTTAGAGCCGTTCGCTGTTTCCGCGATGTCGCAGAAATAGTTGCTGTGGTGGAAGAGTCAGCAGTGCTATCTAGTAAAAAATTAGTGTCGCCTCCAATGATTACCTCCCCGTATTTATACTGTTCCGCCAATGCTAACACCATGACTAGGAATTCATGTTGATTTTCATTGGGGGTATATACATTAATCAGAGTGTATGGTATATTGTTAATTATGCATTGAAGTATCAAGTAACGACCCTTTTTATCACTAACTTTGCGCGTCAAGGAGAACGTAACATCACTACTAATCAATATGGATACACCCCTCTTTTTCGTTGTATAACATGTGTGAAAGTCGTGGGGGTACTCTTTAGAATTAAATCTAGGTCTGCCCTGCCAAGTGAAATGCGTTTCCTGGAAAAACGCCACTTGTGCTCTGTGTCGCTTGGCCTCATTGATAGCTAGTCGCCTCTTTGTAGGTGAATTGAGCCCTTTAGTATTTAATGACAACAGTTTTAAAGGCATGGAGTCAGATAGGTGTGAGCTTCTTTGAACGCAAGCTCCAAGATTTGTCTAATGCGTGAATTCTTATAGGAATTAAATATTACACTCGTAGGGGTGGGGGCAACTGGGGGTAAACTATATACATTTGTCCGTTCGTCGCCTAGGGCAACGGTAGACCATTTGTGGTAACGGGTTGCGTTGGCCAGAGAATGGCCTTGGGGGTGTTCCATAAGTGCAATCTGCTTAAAGTAGCAGGTCTTGCGGGTTAGGTAAGATATGATGGAGGACAAGCAGGAGCTCGTCCGCAGTGGCTATTGTAGCGTCACAATATTATAATTTATAATCTATAATCGGCGGGCATTGTTAAAGTGTGGTACATAAGTATAGAGAAACAAAACATCAGTAAGCATTAAACATTTTGACAGATACATTACGGCATCTCTTGTAAGACAACAGATGCGGACTTGGTGCATCTGTTAGCGTCGTCTATGACGGGTGGTCAAGGCGCAGGATTGTTCAACTCCTTGGGTTTGTGGGTGTCTTTGCGGCTATGTGCCCAATCTTTAGCCAGGGATCTCAATGTCGAAGTGTCAGTTGTCTGTGTCGCCTCACTCCGAGGGATTGGTATTTGCCAGTCCTGAAAAAGTTTCTTGCCTTCCATGAAGTCGTGTATAGGTCTGACTTCCCCATTTCTTTTCACTAGCAGTTTGGTGGGGAACCCCCATTTGTAGGGAATATTAGCATTCCGTAAGGCTTCAGTGAGGGGGGCAAAGGTACGCCGTTTCATTAGTGTGGCCGAGGAGAGGTCCGTGAATATTTTAAGATGCTGATAGGGTTCAGGCCATTGCGTCATGGTTCTTGATGCTTGCAGAATTCTATCTTTGACGTGGTAAAAGTGGACTCTCGTAATAACGTCCCTGGTTGTATCTTTTGGTAGGTGTCGGGGTTTAGGTAGTCTGTGTGTCCTATCTAGGGTTAAGTCCAGACTGTTTAGTGACGGTATGAGTTTTTTGAAGAAATCTTGTACATACCGGGTGAGGTCAGCGGGCGCTATAGATTCTGGGACACCCCTTATGCGGACGTTATTTCTCCGGTTTCTGTCCTCGTGGTCCGCGACCCTTTCTTCTAGGGAGTGGAGCTTTTGCTTAAGTGCCGTGTAGGCCTCAGCCACTGTGTTGTGCGCGTCAATCAGTTCATCTGTGCGGTCCTCCAGCCGTGCTGTTCTCTCGCCTATATTCTGTATATCAGCTTTAATTTCGGCTGTCATTTGCAGGAGGTCTGCTTTGAAGGAGGATTTTAGTTCCAGCATGATGTTCCTTACTGACATATCGGTAGCGAGGTTGGAGGGATGGTCTCCGGTGTCATTGTTCCCTCTGATGTCGGAGTCCTGTGTCGGGGATTGCGGCCTGTCGGCGCCATCTTGCTCACTCGCGTCAGATGTGAGTTGCTTCTCTAGATGGGAATGCATGGTCCGCTGCTTGAATTTTTTCATCGGTTTGGTCGCCATCCTGCCCGGGATCCGATGAGCTCGATGAAATTAGTGTTAATTGCTATTTTCGCCGTTTTTTACACGGTAAACTGCTCGCCACGCGGAGGAGCTGCAGTCCTACACGTCCGTTCCCATGCGCGGTCAGGACACGCCCAATCCCACTTATTTTTTAAACTAAAGAACCTCCTTCCTAAAAAGGGGTGACTGAGCTCTAGAACTCCACCAATCTGCCGATGCATAGAGTTGCATAAAAACACACAGAAAAGGCTACCCGAAACAGAATTGCCTCCAATGGGAAAACATAAATAGCAGGCAGGATCCCACCTATGTCTACCATAAAGTGCACAAATACAGGATGCCTAACGACCGCCACCAGTTTACGTCTCCAACAGTGCAATACCCGCTGAACCACAAATGCATTAGTCACATCTTCCCCTCACATGAAGTGCATTAAGATTGAAAGAGCTGACATACCCTGTTCCACTGACACGGATGTCCCTCGATGCCGCAAGTCAGAAAGAAAGGCTTAGTGAATAACAACCTACTTTCTGAAGAAGACCAACCAAATTGATCCCACACCGTCAAGTATGCTGCCCAAGACTTAGGAGACAGGGATCTCTCAATTAAGTCAGTCAAGCTCCAAAACTGAGGTTCCAGAAGAATTCCGGGCCCTCCACAAGCTTCTGCCTCTGGAGTCACCTCCTGAAATTCATCCTCCTGGAAGCAAGAAAGAGAGTCAGCAATACATTAGACACACCTGGCACCTGCACCCAAACAAATATTAAATTCCAAGCAATGCAGAACCAACCGTCGCAATAAAGCCCATCCCAGAAGAGAATCCAAAGATAACTGGTTAACGACATGAACCACACTAAGTTTTTTTGCACGGAAAAGAACCTGCTTCTTTGCCAAAGCTGAGACCCAGAGCTTGGCCGACACTACAATCGTGAATAACACCAAAAAGGAATCTGACCACGCCAACGGCCCGCACATCATAGCCCTCAAAAAAAGCACCAAAACCAACTGAGTTGCAGCCTCCGTGAACAGCTCAAAGGCCAAGTTAGACACTGTTTTACTGCGCCAAAATGTCTGACCATTGAAACCCACGAGGAACAAAACTCCAAATTCCCAAAAGGCAAGTAAAGTTAAAAGGTAGATGAATACCAACCACAGTCAAGGAAAGTAAGTGACATGGGCATGACTTACAGCCAAAAATCAAATGGCCCTGTTGGGATTGCAGAATTCAAATAGCCCAATAGGGAGCCCCCTAGATATGACAACCTGAAGCTTAGTCTGTATCTAAATCCCCAGGAAGAAAAATCGTACTAGTTGGAACCCCAAAATCCGCCACAACCCTATGAAGGTGAAACAACAAGTCCGTACAAACCTGAGAACCTGACTAGTGCAGAAAGAGATGGACAAACCACTACACTGTGATGAATTAGAAAACCGACAAACAAGAAGTCGTTGAGATAGTGAAGGAGGGAAGAACAGCCCGACACCCACGCCACGATCCATTCCAACAAGGAACTGAAAACTTAAAATATAAAAGCAAGAAATCAAACAACCCATGAGAAGGCACATGTCGAAGAAAAATCACCCTGAAACTGACACCCCAGAAAACAATCTGGGTGACCTGGCAGCAACCGAAAAGCCAACTGGATATCAGACGTCGCCAACAGGGCCCCTGGGTACTACTCCACAAACCAAATCCAAAGCCCGATCAAAAGAAGCGTATCGCACCCGACAGTCCTCCTTTGAAATCCCATCATGAATCGAGGACCCCAACAGATAAGACAGATTTCCTACAGCTCACCTCCTTCCCTAGCTCGGCTGCCAGGACCCCCTCCTTACCCCGAACCGAGGACAGGTTAGGCGCAACGACGCCTCCCTCGATGGAGTAAATGGGAACGCCTGAGACAGAGTGAGAGCCACAGCACCTGTCTTTCTGCCCTCAGCACCTGTCTTTCTGCAGTCCGCCTACCTGCTGTTCCGCCAGTGGAGTGGAGGCTCACACCCCAGGGAGTTCCAGTCCGTCCATGCCAGGCATGTGGAGGGGAATACTGCGTCCCTCCCTGGTGCTCCTTGGCCTCCGGTCCAGAAGCTGGTGAGATCCTCCACCAGCACGTCACCACCCGCTGGCCTGCCCCACTTGCTGGGAGCCAGCTGTGCTTCTCCTCCGATTCCCCAGTCCAAGGAGCTCTGGGAATCCCGGATTCCGCGGGGGCCTGTAACGTCTGCGTTGCGAGATTTGCAGACGTCACGTATGCGCCCTCCGAGTTCCGGCGAGAGGCGCTCCGCCTCTTCCTGCATGCGGCTGTGGACTGTGGGACCTCACCTCGCCTCCGGCGCCATCTTGGGGACCGCCATCTTGCCGCCCAGGCCCAGCCCGGCCACCTTAACTTCCGCAGCACCTGCTGCCATTCCTCCGCTTTGCGCTGCTCGCATCCTGCTGCCTGGAGCCAGCCTCACTCGGCCCCGGACCCTTTTGTGGTACTCCGACCCTGGACCTCCGCACTTGACTAGGGGATGGGACACTTCCTGCACCGGCCCCTCCTAAGCAGGCTGCTCGCCCTGGGCACTGTGGAGCAGTGAGTTGAAGGATCCAGCCACATGGGTCCTCTGGAAGGCATGCAATAGGGTAAGCAGGGCCTCCCTAGACAGGGAGAGCCATCCTGGACTCCCAGTAGAAGGTCAAAGTAATTGCCAGGTTTCCTCAGGGAGGGAAACTCAATTTAATAAAGTCATTTTTACAGAGTCTACCAGAGGAAAGACACTGCCAGGCTCCCTCAGCATTGTTCACCAGTAATCTGGTAATCTTTCCCAGAATTCCATGCTTTCAACTGTAAAACCAACTGTATCCTTTTGGTTGCTATGCCAACCCCTCAGGGCAGCAGTCATGCTTCCCCCCTCCCTATTCGCTCCAGGGGTTGGCCTTTACTTTCCCCACTACTGAAAAAAAAAATCTTACTGGCCTATAGTTACCAGACTCCTCCCTACTACCTTTCCTGTGAATGGGCACATCATTTTCTAATTTCCAGCCTTCTGGGACTACACTTGTTAACAATGATTGGTTAAATAAATCTGCTAAGAGATTTGCTAGTACACCACTAAGCTTGCTTAATAACTTGTATTTGATTGTATTCCATCAGGCCCCATCAACTTATTTCTCTTTCCTTTTGACAGTTGAAATAGAATCTATTCCTCTGTAAACTCAAATGTAACAAATGCCTTATTTGTCCTCTTTGCTAACTAAGGTCCCTATCCTTCATTTTCATCTGTAAATACTGAACAAAAATATTTCCTGAGGCAGTCAGCTAGACCTTGATCCTCTTCTACATACCTTCCTTCTTTTGCTTTAAGGAACACTATAGTCACCTAAATTACTTTAGCTAAATAAAGCAGTTTTAGTGTACAGATCATTCCCCTGCAATTTCACTGCTCAATTCACTGTCATTTAGGAGTTAAATCACGTTGTTTCTGTTTATGCAGCCCTAGCCACACCTCCCCTGGCTATGATTGACAGAGCCTGCATGAAAAAAAAAAACTGGTTTCACTTTCAAACAGATGTAATTTACCTTAAATAATTGTATCTCAATCTCTAAATTGAACTTTAATCACATACAGGAGGCTCTTGCAGGGCCTGACGGACAGGATTGCCTACAGGTGGATCGATCTGAAAAACTCTCCTGGGATTGGTTGTATAATTGTTTAGGTTTTTCCTGACTGGGTATTTAAATTGTATTGTGGTGGAATCTCAGTAAAAATAAATTTACTAGGACAAGATTGCCATGTGGCATATATGTAAATGTTGGTGTATCAGCTACGTGTAACTGACTAACTAAGATACAATCAACACTGTATTGAGCAAATGCAGGAATGCAGAAACTGAAAACACATACCCTCCTCCATTGTTCTGGGTGAACCATGTGGTCTAACAGGTAAGGGAAGTTAGGCTTTGTTCAGCTGATTGTGTAAAGAGTATATGTGGGTAGAGTTAACTATAGGAGGAGCTATATGTCTATATTATGCATTTACACAGTCAGTTCTGGGCTCAGATCTTGTTGTATTTTGGTGACCCTCTGAGCCCCGGTCGGTGAATCGAATAAAGAATCTCTTCCTTCCTGAAGAAACCTGTGTCCACTTCTCTGTGCTTGGCTTCCGTCAGTTTCTCCGGTATCATTTGGTGCATTGGGCCGGGAAGCTCTTCATTCAACGGTAGCTGAGAAGCAGAGGTGTGAGACGGTCTATCTTTGCCCAAGTTCCCTACGGCTGCACCCCTGAACTTCTGTGTGGACCTCCTTTCGTCTCGGCGCCACTGGTCTGTTGTCCAGGAGATCATCGGCCTCTACGTAGTAAGTGCTGGGGTGCCCCCATCGATGAGTGTGAACCCAGGTTCAAGAACGAGGAGGTAAGACGACTACTGTTTTAGACGGTGGACCCACTAGGGGTATTGGATACCGATTGTGCGGTAGGCCCATAAGGGGTTATTTGTGAATGGAATCTGCCCCCTCCAGTGGAGGGAAGGAGCGAAGGCGCACCGCTCAATTAAACGCCCTTTAGTAAGCCCGTTTAATTTTGGTTTGGAGTCAGGCGGGGTTCTGGTGTAAATAGCCCTAGCCGGACACCGTTGTCTTGTATAGACTAGCGTTCTAGGGTGTATATTACGTTCGCTAGGTCGGAGGGACCGGGAGACTAAGCGGCGTCTGTGTAAATTCGGTCCGCTAGATCTCAACCTATCTTGGCTAAGTGGGAAGGCGTGTAAATTTGGAACCCACTAGATTTTTGATAGAGTATATAGACTAAGAGGGTTCTGTGTAAATTCCGCCCTCTAGTTCGCTTTATGTGGTGTTTGGGCAGCGTGGCTAACCAAAACGGATGTAAATTGTTTTAGGTAGTCCATCAAGGTACTGGCCAATAGATTAGTTGGGAATTGTAAATGTGTTAAAGATTGTTGTAGTAGAGTGTATATCTTGCCAGATAGCGTGAGCTCTGCCGTCTAGCGAGAGTGTGAATAGTGTGTAACTGTATTATAGCGCACGGTACCTTAACCATGTATAATAACTACTGATATTGTAAATAACTACTAATAACTGTCGTCTATGTTGTATGTTTAACACCATAACCACTACTAATTGAACTGTGACTTTAAATTGTACTCTAACCAATGCTAACCGTACTATAACTACTGTTTGTAAAGACAATGTTACTGGGGTGTGTTATAGACGGGTAATTCAGATATAGGGAATTATAGCGTGGGTGACTGTATAGTTTCACCAAAGGGCACAGTATTAGTTACTTAGTGACTGTTGTAACAGCTGTGTGTGTACGGGAATTCCCTGTATGTTTTGTTGTATGAGTTTGACCTAGTAACTGTGCCACATGGTGCTGTTGCCAGGGAAACGAGTGTGACTGTTGGAGGTGTGTTTGTTGTGTTTCTTTGAATTAGACGCTCCGTTGCTAAGTATGGATGCGCCAGAATTCAAAAATTAATAATCCCTTAGAATGTATGCTAAATAACTTTAAAAAGAGATATAATGTGTGTGATTTTGGGGTTAAATTGGCTCTGAATTACCTGACTATCTTATGTAGTAGAGAATGGCCTCTGTGGTAATCTGTCTTGATTTAAATCTAGTGCAGCGTGTACATGTGTATCTATTATGTTTGAATTCTATGACCAGTTTCCATATTTTGACTGTTTAAAACAGTTTGTGTTACTAGATGGTTACCAAAGCTGGTTTGTCCATCCCCAATGGAATCTGACCCATCTGACCATCCCTCAACTAAATTCTTTAGCAAGAACTGGTGCAGCTGGTATGTCCACCTGTGCTCTATGTGCCTACCTACCCCCCCAACTGGTTCTTGTACCCTGAGGCCATTTTTGGTGGAAGGGTATTTTAGTGTTTTTTTATTATTGTTCAGTTTTATTATTAGCAGTCAAAATTGTGAGGAGAATTTTTAATAACAGTAACTCTGATCCACTGAATTAGATAATTCTCAGCAATTACACAATACCATAACCACTGACAATACCATAATCACTGAAAACACCATAACCACTGACAATACCATAATCACTGAAAACACCATAACCACTGATAATACCATAACCACTGAAAACACCATAACCACTGACAATACCATAATCATTGACAACACCATAACCACTGACAATACCATAATCACTGAAAACACCATAACCACTGACATAACACTATAATTACTGAGCCTTGTGTGCCTTTAGTAACAGTAAATTAGTTTTGAAATACAACTGGATGAAATGGTCAATGGTATAGGACGCTGGAATACACTTTTACCATTTTTTGTTACTGGTCAGGCTCCTCCTAGCCCTGTCCGAAACATTTTGTTAACCGAGTTACTGACCAGTAAAATTAATTTATCCATTTCCACCTACCTCACCACTCCCCGACCGGAACCTATGACTAAACAACCCTATCTAAGTCCCACCCTAACCTGACAAATGACCGGTGCCCTCCAATTTACATTTACAAATGCCACTGCAGCTTACCCCTGGTCCCCCACACATTGATATTAATGGTCAATTACAGTTGGCAGACCCTGTATTTGTTTATGTCCCGTTCACCATGACTGATCTGTTTAATTGGAAGACCCATAATTCCTTTATGAAAGCCGACGAGTTACCTAGTGCTTTCTATGAGAGATTGCTGGAGTCATATAGATTATATACTCCTTTTAATCCAGAGGCCCCTGAGAACTCTCGAATGAACAACTCAGCATTTGTCAGCCAGACCCAAGGTGATATCAAAAGAAAATTGCTAAAGTTAAAGGGATTTGTAGGAATGTCCATATCACAGTTAATGGAAATTGCAAGTCAGGTGTATATGAACAGGGAGATTGAAACAAAGCAGGAGGAAGAACGTAAAATGAGGATGAAGGCAGATATGCTAGCTGTAGCTATCATAAGTGTAGAGAGACAGGGAAGGGAGGTGAATAGAGGAGTTGAGAATAGGCTGAGTAAGGGAGGAAGTAGGAATCACTGTGCGTATTGTAGAGAGGAAGGATATTGGAAAAGTGACTGCCCACAGGGGGAATATAAAGCAAGTTATAGATAAGACAAGAGAGAAGGTTACGAGATGGTTACAGAGGTGGCTATAGAGAAAGTCTTGGAGGGAATGACAGTAGTAACAGAGGAGGTGTTCAGGGAAGTAGATACTATTCCCCTACCCAGAGATTAAGGGATAGAGAAGATAGAGATTTTGTCGGTCTGGCTGACACTGTCATGGAAGTATATTGATACCGACTGGGCTCAATCCCCCTTTAGCCGAGTGCAGCCTATGGTCGATGTATCAATAGAGGGAAAGAGGAGCTCTTTCATGATTGACACTGGTGCTGAGTACTCTGTGGTAACTAACCTAGTTGCTCCTCCTTCAGGAAGACTATAATTATGATAGGAGCTACTGGGAAAAGCGCTGCTAGACCAATTCTCTGGAGGCATACTTGTATTCTAGGAGGCCATTTTGTTAAGCACCAGTTCCTATATATGCTGGAGTGTCCAGTTCAGCTTCTAGGACGAGATCTATTATCAAAGCTTCAAGCCCAGATAACTTTTAAACCCAACGGATCAACGTCTCTGAATTTTAATAGATCACCAGGCATAATATCAGTATCGGTGCAAAGGGAAGAAGAATGGCACTTCTACTCTATAATAACAAATACAGACCCTAAGAGTGATGAATCCTTATTTGACATTTCAAGAATATGGACAGAGGAGGGGGGCGGAGCCTAGCCGTCAAGCTGGATAGACGCACTGAGCCACAGCTCCTGCTCACAAGCACCGAAAATCGGGGGAATTTACCCCAAAAATCCACAGGAACACCAGCGAGAGGGCAGGCACAAAACCAGGGATACCCGGAGACATCCACAGACACCCGACTCACGCTTTATAATGCCCGGGAACCCGAGCAAGCAGATGGGGCCTACTCACGGTCGAGCCGAGGAGAGGCGGCCGCTCTCTAGTATGCCGAAACCTGGAGTGGGCACCTCAGCGAACCCCCTGTATATCCCCCCCCCCCTTGGACCGGTGGGGGTTATCCCGGTCCACACTGGACATCTGGGGCACCCGACCACAATATCCCCGGCGGTCCAACTCCACGTGGCTCTGGCAATATGGCGACTGGCGGCACCACGCTCACCCAGCACAGGGCTCAGAAACCACTGGGCCTACCAGACCTATCTCAGCGACTAGATGCCATCTTCGCTAAGTTCTGGGACAAGCTGCAGAGACGGCAACAGAGATCGCGCCCCGAGCCGACCCTACCACAGCCGGTCAGAGAGCGGAACCGCGGGTCACGGGAGGCGAGGGGGAAGCCCTCGGGCGCACGACCGCCGCACAAGCTACTTCACCCACACCCTGGCCCACCCGGGCGGCAGACCACAGGGCCGAGAGCCCAGAGGCATCGCCCACACGGACGGAGGACCAAACCTACTAAGCGACAAGCATCTATCAAACCCTCCGTTCCTCCCACAAGTGGAGACTACTCGAACCCAAGGGGCAACCGAGTAAGTGGCCGAGAGATGCCGGTCTGCACGCAAGCCCGGGGCTGGAGGGACACCCTCCCTCGCACCTACAACGCGGTAACCTGCGGACTCCCACTGATGAACCCAAGCTGCATCCTGAGAGAAGGCGTCGGATAATGGAAACACCAACCGACACATCCTGACGGTGCCGGGAACCGGGCACTACACAGCATAGACTTTGCCACGCCATTTACCAAGCACATGGACTGTACCGGGCAGCTGGACACTTGAACGAACCCCGGATGACAGTGTCTACTTATTCTGTGGCTTAGCTAAGGTTTACTAACTCCTAAATAACATATTGTCTTTTACACATGTTAGCTAGTCTCTACCCAGACTGTCTACGTAGCCTGTAAGAATTGACTATACGCCGTTTATTGTGTCAGCATGTGCCTATTATGTGAGTTAAACCTAGGCGACAGGGAAATCTTGAACCTGCTTACTTAATCTTGAACCTGCTTACTTATACTTTATTTTTCACAAAGCTTGCACACTTGAAAAGAGTGTATTTTATACATGTAACCTTGCCTGTTCTTATTATACTAAAAAAAAAAAAAAAAATGCCCACTAGTCTGACCCTGGCATTTAAAGGGGATTATCCCCCATTCACTTGGTCTCCAGCTTGTAACTATCCGTACCCTTGTATGGGTACTGGGAATGCTTGTTTGAAGCCCGTAATTACATGCATAGTTTAGGAACACTGCGATGCTTGGAACGCCTATAAATCGCTTATAATTAATCGAAATGTTTTAAAGAGTTACGATCGCAGTTTTTCCTAAATGTGAAACACGAACCAGCTTGCCAGCATTAATGTATGTTAAAACGATACCTGCTAAACTTCACTCTTATACCTTAACTAATGATGTTTTATTTTGTGACGCTTAACCTAACTTGAAACGCTGTGATTATTCATGTTTTACAAAAAAAAAAAAATATGGCAGGCTCTCTTGGGAGTGTAATGTGAACCATCTTGTTACCATTCACATGTGTTATCCCTATGTACCTCCCCTTTCTGTTTTGTACCCCATAACACATATGCCATAATAAAACAAAGATTGACTAAAAAAAAAAAAGAATATGGACAGAGAATAATCCTCCAGGACTTGCTCGCAATATTCCACCAATACACATTGAATTAAAGCTTGGAGCGTATCCTGTTAGCCTTAGTTAGTACCATATATTATAGAGGGCTAAGGAAAATATACAAACCTATGTAGATAAGTGTGTAAAGTATGACATCCTAAAATTCTGTACCTCCCCTTGGAACACTCCATTATTACCTGTCCTGTACAAGATCTAAACGCAGTTAATAATGCAGTAGTCAATATACACCCAGTGGTACCCATCCCCTATAATCTGCTTGCTTTAATACCAGGTGGGGCAACCTACTATACCTTCCTAGACCTCAAAGATGCTTTCTTTTGTTTCTGGGGTACTGCTGAAAAATTATATATGGGCATCCACCTTCCATACTTGGTAACTTAAGGGGGGATTTGAGTCAGTTGGGAGAAGGAATTACTCGGCAGCAGGTTGTAGAGTTGGGTAAAACTATGGAGGAGGTACAGAAATGGGTACAAGATAGATTACCTGTGAATATTTATCCACCTGTTCATTCTTACTATCCAGGGGATCAAGTGTGGATAAAAGAATGGAACACTGTTCCATTAGGTTCCAAGTGGAGAGGTCCCTATGTTGTTCTTTTATCTACCCCAACAGTTGTAAAGGTTGTAGAAGTGACTCCGTGGATTCATCACTCTAGGGTAAAAAAACCAGCGGCAGATTCCTGACAAGCTACCAGATCCAGAGAATCCCTGCAAAATCCGGTTAAAGCGCACGACTCAGTCGGAGTGACGAGGAGATATTGGGATTACAATTGTATTTAAAGAGATTAGTACGTGAGTGTTTTGAAGGCCATAATAAAGCCTGACCACTCACCCATGTGTCATAGCCAGGGTGTCTCGAAGGGACCTCTGTGAAGAAGAGCAGAACTCCATTCCTTGCAGCCCTTACATCCTGGAAGCTGAGGTGCCATCGCACGGACGAAGACTGAGGATGAAGACGTCGAAAGAAGTGTTTTTGCTAATATGTATTTTTGTGTCTTTTTATATTCAGGAAGGTAGAGGTACCGACACTCCTAGCTGTGAGGTTTGCATTAAGACTACTATAACAGGTAATCATATTTCCCAGACCCTAATTTGGCATTCACAATATGAGTGTAAGGGATATGTGTCTAGGTGTAGATACCTAGGTATAGAATATAGTGTATGCCATTTAGGAGTAGGAGAACCTAAGTGCTTCAATCCGGAGTATCAACCCCGTACAATTTGGTTGACCCTCAGGAATGGAGATCCACAGGGGACCCTAATAAATAAAACTGTATTAGAAACCGTACATTCTTCAGGTGTTCTGCTATTTGATGCATGTAAGGCGATATCAAGTGGTAGAAAACCGTGGAATGTATGCGGGGATCTTAAGTGGGAGAGAACGTATGGGTCTAACGATAAGTATATTTGTCCCAGTAGTAAAAATAAGTACGTAAGTCCAAAATGCCCAGATAGGGATTATAATTATTGTCCATATTGGTCTTGTGTGGGGTGGGCAACTTGGGGACAGACAGCAGATAAGGATATGATTGTTACTAAGTTGCCTACCAAACCGTATTGTAAGTCTATGGAATGTAACCCAGTCCATATACTCATAAATAATCCTGAACAATTTTTAGATAGGTTCGGTAACTTATTTGGGTTCCAAATATATGGGACGGGTTTAGATCCTGGGACAATATTATTTATAGGGAGAGAGACCGATACCGTAGCATCCCAAACTCATCAGGTTTTCCATTCTTTTTATGAAGAGATGAGTGTGGAAAATAAGATCCCCCATAATGCGAAAAACGTATTTATAGATCTAGCCGAAAACATTGATGGTAGTCTTAATGTAACCAACTGCTATGTGTGTGGAGGTACTAACATGGGAGACCAATGGCCATGGGAAGCAAAGGAGGTAATGTATTCAGGTTCTGAGACAGTTGAGCAGTTAATATCTTCTCAAGCCGATTATCAAATGAGTGTTAGAGGTAAATCTGAGTGGCGATTAAAGACCTCCATTATAGGTTATGTTTGCATAGCAAGAAAAGGAATAATGTTTAACACATCTGTAGGAGAACTAACTTGTCTAGGGCAAAAAGCTTATAATGATAGTACAAAAGATACAACTTGGTGGTCAGCTTCAAATGTCTCAGAACCACCTAATCCGTTTGCAATTTATACCAATTTAAAGGATGTGTGGTTTGACCTATCTGCTACATCTAGTTGGAAAGCCCCAGCAAATTTGTACTGGATCTGTGGTAAGAAAGCCTATTCGGAGTTACCACAGGACTGGGAAGGGGCATGTGTATTAGGTATGCTCAAACCATCCTTCTTCTTGTTGCCAATTGAAACAGGAGAGACCTTGAGAGTTAAAGTTTATGATGTGAATCATAAAAAGAAGCTAGCATCCTTGAATGTAGGTAGCTGGGAAGATAATGAGTGGCACTGGCTACCTTAGCGCGCTTCATTGCCAATAGGAGGGATGTAATATGTGAGGGAACTGGTTAACAGCCAAACTGTATGCCCATGAAGTGTTATTGTATTCTAATACAGGGATTCAAGCCTCATTCTACCATTAGGCAATTATGGATTCCTCTGTAAAGCACATAGCCTTCTTAACAGGTAAACCAGTTGGGCTGTTGATAAAGTCCTCCATTCACTTCCAGTGCAAATAGAAGGAGGTGTATGTGGAAAGTTCAATCTCAGCAACTGTTGTCTGCACATAGATGATGAAGGGCAGGCAGTGGCTGATCTCACAAGCCACATGGCTAAACTGACACATGTACCGACTTAAGCCTGGAACGGGTACAATTCTAGTAGTTGGTTTGGAAGTAGGTACGAGCAGCTTGGAGGGATCAAGACATTGGTAGGAGGAGTCATGTTGATTATAGTGTGTCTCTTTCTACCATGTTTGGTTCCATTGGTAATTAGGTCCATACAGAGTGTCATAGAGAGCACGACAGAAAGGAAACCAGCTGCTCATGTAATGGCTGTTTGCAAGTATGAACCCTTAGCCCAGAGAGAATATATTCAGAATGAGGAGTGCTGAAGGAATTTGTAATGATGCTAAGATGCTTACGAGGTCTGTTCTGATTCATGGCAACCTGAGGTGTAAGCAAACTATGGTTAAGGGATGCATCTGGAATTGTGAAATATCAGAAGCATCAAAGGGTGGAATCTCAGTAAAAATAAATTTACTAGGACAAGATTGCCATGTGGCATATGTGTAAATGTTGGTGTATCAGCTACGTGTAACTGACTAACTAAGATACAATCAACACTGTATTGAGCAAATGCAGGAATGCAGAAACTGAAAACACTTCCCCTCCTCCATTGTTCTGGGTGAGCCATGTGGTCTAACAGGTAAGGGAAGTTAGGCTTTGTTCAGCTGATTGTGTAAAGAGTATATGTGGGTAGAGTTAACTATAGGAGGAGCTATATGTCTATATTATGCATTTACACAGTCAGTTCTGGGCTCAGATCTTGTTGTATTTTGGTGACCCTCTGAGCCCCGGTCGGTGAATCGAATAAAGAATCTCTTCCTTCCTGAAGAAACCTGTGTCCACTTCTCTGTGCTTGGCTTCCGTCAGTTTCTCCGGTATCAGTATATGTATGAATTGTATCTGTATTGTTGCCACAAGCCCCTGACGAAGTCTCTTAGACGAAACGCGTAGGGTGGCAAGGTTTATTTTATTATTGATTCTTTAACTGCGGACTCTTTTATCTACTTGATCTTCATATCCCGATGGTTATTTCTGTTCCGGTGACTATAGTGTCCCTTTAATCTTACTAATCCTTGTTTACTTTTCTTTTCTTGTTTATGTATCTAAAAATGTTTTGTCCCAGTCTGAGTTTGTTTAACAGATAATTTACAAATCTCAGACTTCAAAAAGGTGGACATAGAGACATTTGGGGATGACTATCAGCATTACAATAGCAGTCCAGAGATTTATAACAAATTGCTATTGCAGTTTATTACCTTTATTTTAGAAATATATGATTTGACTTTATTTCCTCTAAACGGGTATTATGCTCAAATGCAGAAATTCTTTTAACACCAGAAAATCAGTTCATAAATTACCCAGTATTTATTTATTTATACTGTATTATTATTCAGAATTCTTTACAAAATATAGCAATTACCCATCGTTTGTGTAAAATACAGGATATATTATAGTTAAACAAAATTAAATAAAAAGAAGAAAAGTCTGACTGTGGCCTTTAATCTGACATGTTATAACAAAGCTATCTAAAAGCATATAAGGACATTGACCACCAAATCAAACATTTACAAATTATCCCTAATTTGCTTGATGTAAAACTGATACATAGGCAGACATGATAAAATGACATAAAGTTATGGCTGAATTGTTAAGGTACCTAAAAAATACTTAAACTATCACTGTCAATGGTTAAAAAACCTCACAAGGCAACCCATAGAATTTTGCAGACATGCTATGGATTGTTGTTTGAATAAAATGAACCTGCTCTGTTAATCATGGTTGCTCTTTTTTATATTTCCAATCCTTGAAAGAAAATCACTAATCCAGAAAATACCTTAACTGTGTGCTTACTAATATCCTCCATTCCCCTGTCATAGCTGAATTCAATTAAATGGGCCCTAATCTTCTGAAAGGTGTAAAATAGAGTAAAAGCATTATACCCAGTGCAGCTGTAAAGATTAAACAGTTACGCTGTGTACACAAACATAAAAAAATATAAGACAGTTAGGGATATATTTATAATAGCGAGCACCATGATAGTTAAAGGCAAAAACTAGTTTTTTAGGGCATTGGAAAGGCAATAGGTGAAATATTCATTACAAGTGACTTTTGCTACATGATGGTTCATTAATGAAAGACTTGGAAGAGAATGGACAGATTAACTGCTGACCTTTGGGGTCACAGGTCCACACTAAGTTTTCCTTAAATCTGATGTGGATAACAAAATAGTTGTAATCTAAATCCTGGACATTTGAATTATGGATATACTTTAAGACATGTATAGCAGCTGCAATGTGACCCCTTGGCTGCCAAATATACTGTGAAAGGTGAATATGTTAGCAAAGATTTCTAAAATAAGCAGTGGATTAGCCTTAACTTAATGTGCTTTATGTCAGACAGGCAGGCGTTTCCTAAGCAAAATCTTCATTTTCATTTTCATTGTCACGGATGACTTTGTGCCCTGGTCTCTCGGACTATTGTGACTAGCTTTAGGTTGTCAAACAAGGTGCTCTTTTTCTAAGGAAGCACATGTTGATCCTGAGATATTAGTAGGAGACATAAGATGGCTGTTTATATGAGCAATAATTTTGATTTTATAAACTGTATCTGATACTAAATTGTAAAATTTAAAGATATGTTGTGCCTTATTTATTTTACGATATATTAAATGTACTAACATGTAGGTGGAACATAATGCTACACACTTTAATTAAAGGGTTACCCCAACCACCATGACTACTTCAATGAGTTGAGGTGGTCATGGTGGTAGTAGTATGTATGTGCAGAGATAAGTGTTTAACCCCATTCAGAAATATTAGTAATTGTTTGCTTGGGGCTAGTTGAACCCCCAGCAGACTTGACATTGAAAGCCCAGAAGTCTGTTCCAGGCTCAATAATGTGAATTCTGTGCATATTTAACATCTGTCATCAGTGCGCACTGCATGCTGCCAACTGACGTTAAAATCTTCCTCTGCCTGCAAGGGGAAGCTCGGCAAACCCTCCCTCAGTTGCAAACAGTATATTTTAAAAACAACAACCCACTCTCAACCTCCCAACTCAGTATCTCTGCCTCCCCTTGCTGGCCCAGAGGGCGTGCCTGAGCTGGCAATAGGTCCAGTGTCTACGAGAAGCTGTGATTGGAGCTTGATCAGCCCTAGTGACGTCAGAAGGGGGTCCGGAGGTCTGCGCCTGGGAGCTTCAACCGACCTAGGATTCAAGATATGTAATAAAACAGCTTATATTGCAATAAGTGCAGTGAGACTCCTACATAGTGTCCAACAGGGCATTTTACACATAAAAGCCCCCCCACCCCCCACTCCAAATTGTTAAAGAGCCTTTAAGCCTATTATGGTCTGTAAAAATATCCATTTTCCAATTGTATACAGGCAGTAATTGGCACCCAGCAGACCCTTGGTGAGAAGTGAAACTGTTAGCTAGAGGTTTGACTACTTACTACTTACAAACTTATTTAATGATAAACATTTTCAGGTCACAGTGACACTTTAACATTTGAGAAATTATAAATAATTGTAATTGATTGAGTAATATGTAGAGAATTTAATCAACTAAGCCACATATTTTGATGGTCATTGTTACAGTGTTATTCCTAATTACTCTGGCACTCTAATGGACTAATGCTCTGGTGGACATTCCTGCAGTCAGCATGCCAATTGCACGCTCCCCAGTTGCGACTTCTGTGGCATTGTGCTGTGTGATAAAACTGCACATTTTAGAGTGGCCTTTTATTGTGGCCAGCCTAAGGTACACCTGTGTAATAATCACGCTGTCTAATCAGAATCTTGATATGCCACACCTGTGAGGTGGATGGATTATCTCAGCAATTGCTCACTAATACAGATTTAAACCGATTTGTGAACAATATTTGAGAGAAATAAGCCTTTTGTGTACATAGAAAAAGTATTAGATCTTTGAGTTCAGCTCATGAAAAATGGGGGCAAATACAAAAGTGTTGCGTTTATAATTTTGTTTTGATTTACTTACCTATATAGAGTTTTTTTTTTATATAATTATGATAATTATCATTGCTTTGTATATTGTTTGCTTATATGATTTACTTATTCATAATAGATATTCTTTTTTTAAATTGAGCAAAAAGAGAAATTTTTTCGTCGCCGCCCGTGGCGGTCGGGCCTCCGGCGTTGTGGGCGATGCGGCGGGGGTAACCTCCTTTTGACCCTCGGCCCGGGTGGGCAGTTATTTCTCATTGCTGGGGCAGAAGGGTGCGTAGTGCCCGGGGTAGGCCCGCTCCCTCTCCGCTTCCCCTGTGATGTACCTCCGGGTATCAAGAAGGGCCCTGCGAGGATTCGTTCCCATTTGTCCCAGAATTGCTGGAATATCAGGTCCAGGCTTGTGGGCTGCGGTCGTGTGTGTGCAGGTCTCGTGGGATGCATTGCGTCCGCCATTTTGCTAGGCCCGCAGCCTCCGGAGCCCAGGCCTGGATGGGTAGCTGCAGTTCGTGTGGTCAAGTGTGTTGGGTAGGCAGAGACCAGGATAACCCCCACCGGTCCATGGGGGGGGAACGGGGGTTCCAACTCAGCCGTGCTGCACGTGTGGGCGGTGGGAGAGCGGCCGTCTCTCCCATTGCCGCCATGCTTGTAGGCCGTAACATTGAGGGGTTCGGGATCGGTGCCAGAGTCCACTTGTGTGGTGTCTTCTCGCAGGTCTCGGTGTCCCCTGTCGTTTAGTTGCCACAGTGAGTCAGGCCAGGTCCGCTTGTCAGGAATCAGCTTTAGGTAATTGTAGTTGCGGGAGCAGCAGCGACATGCGTCTGCTCCTCTTGGGCAGACTAGATGGGCCGAATGGTTCTTATCTGCCGTCACATTCTATGTTTCTATGTTTCTCTTAGCAGTTCGGCCCGCCCCCCCACCACTACTTATTTTCTAAACAATCACCTTAAGCCACCACTACTTATTAAAATTATTGTGAAACATCCTGGAAACTTTCAACTGACTGGAAACCAGAGTGGTAAGCACAAGAGGACCAGATCTTTGAAACTCAACTGTAAAAGATAGTGAAGCTTCTTTGAATCCAGACAGTGCTCTGTTGTTACAGCTTCAGTTCCAGCTATATATCTGCTGTTATTATGTTTAGGGGTGCCATATAACGCTCTATTATAGCTTAAGTTGCGCATTTTCCATACCACTATAAAGGATGCAAGACATGGTGAAACCATTTGATAATTTCTCTGTTTCAAAAATTGTGTTCAGGGTATGGAAGTTTTAAAAGGCAGATGTATATGCCAATCCACTATAATAATTTTAACCACTTATCTACTTATGAATGAGAGGCATAAAGAGACAATTAGGCAGGTCAATCTAACTATTTGTTCCCCCACCAGCAGCACAAGGGATGGAAGCAGGAATGCAACATGGCTCCCCACCTACATTAGTTATTTAAACCTTCATCGCCCATGGATAAAGGGCATATGGAGGACCCTTTTCCTGTTCTATTATGTTAGTCTAAATTGTCCCAGAAGACCAGGGCTTTTGGTTGAGAGTGGGCGTGCTGTATGGCTGTTCAGCCACCCATGGATAATTGGCATATGGGTGAATCGCTTCAAAGTCTCTCTAAATGGTAACAATTTGTTTCAAAAGACTAAATGCATAGAGTTTGTCTAGGTTTAATTTTCCAAATCTAAATACCCTGGTCTACTTGTCAATAAAGGCTCCAATAATATTGCATCACTGCTTTCTACCTTGGGGACATATCAAATCTATTTTAAGATACACAAACAGTATCTTCATTAGCCACTTACTGGACATTTTGGACATATAATAATTTAAACATTACATTATTTTTATAGGACTAAAAATGTAATGCCAAGCTTGCTTTATACCAGTTGTGGAGTAACTGGATTGCAAAGGTTGAGAATGCAACTGAACTTGTGGTGATCCACATGTTACAGGGGGCTCATCAGGGCGGGAGCCCATCAGAGGCCCTCACACTTAGGGTTACCTGGTGGACATCTTTGATCAGGGGCCCAGGTGAGACCTGCATCCCTTTAATACTGTATCGGACAGACCTCCTGTCAAATCAATAGTTCCCTTACAGCCTGCTGGGAGGAATTGAGTTCAGGTCACTGCGCACAAATACAGCCCTGCATTCAAATAACAACACTACACAGAAATACGATCCTGCATTCAAATGCCAACACTGCACACAAGTAAGCCTCTGCATCCAAACACCAGCACTGCACACAAACACATCCCTGCATTCAAACATCAACACGGCACACAAATATTATGAAGCCCACGGAGCAACGCGGGGGGGAGTGGGCCTTGACAGGGCCAGAAAGTTGGCAGGTGAGCTGGAGGTCAGGGGGCGGGGTGGGGAGGAGAGTGGTAGTTTAAATAGCGGCCATTTTAAGTTTAGGCCATTCTAATCTGAGCTGCCCTTACCTGTGAATTGTTGCAGGTCAGAGTAGCTCTTCTTTTCTCTTTTGCTGCAGGTCATGGCGTCTGCCGAAGAAATCCTGGCTGGTGTTCGGTCGTTGGTGCAGGAGAGAGGCCTGGAGTGGTTGCAGGAGCAGCTGGGGGTTCCGAGCACGTCTGCTCCCCCCGTCGGTGCGGCGGAGAAGAGGCCTGTCAGGCGGGCGAGACCGCCCCAGCGGCTCAGTCCGGGTTCGGTGCCGGCGGCACGGAGGAGGAAGAGCCCTGCGGACAGGGAGAGTGAGGTGGCCGGCGGGTCTGGAAGCCGGGGAGGCTCTGAATGGCGGCCGGTGCCGCCTGGTCGTCGCGGCGCCGGTCAGGTGGGACGGAAGGCCGGGAGGAGGCCTCTTGCCAAGAGCGCCCCCTGCCGCCGGGCGGGGGGCAGGACACCCCTGGCTGCTGATGGAGCCCAGAGGAGGGAGGCTGCGCAGAGGACCGGAGCAGTGCTGGTGTCACAACGTCCCGGTGAGTCGCCCCCTAGGGGGCAACACTGAGGGGCAGGGGGGTGACAGGGGACCAGGCAGCACCATGACAGCGGGCTCACACGGAGGTAGTGGGGTCCAGGCGGGCAGCTCGACAGGCAAGGCAGCCCTGACAAGGGTTAGGTCTCCAGAGGTGGATTCAGGGGATGAGGGGAGCCAGAGGAGTGGGAGTGTGCCCCAGCCCAGCGGCAGGTCAGAGGCGCAGAGGGACTACAGCCAGGAGCAGAGTGCCGGAAAAAAGCATTTAAGTTTACATTTAAACATGCATGCACTGATATCAGAAATATAACCAAGCAAGAATGGGTAAATTATAGATCCCCAGCTGGCAAAGCATTGTGGCAGTTGTAGGACAGTTGAGTATTTAACTTTTAGCCTCCATTTTGCTAGAGGAGTGCCCAAACATTTTTGAGCACAAGGACATTCTCTATATTAGTCCTGCCACTGCTTTATTCAGAATATTTCTATTATAGCAAAGACATCTTTGCGTTGCTTTGGCACTTAAATATTGTCCTTTTTATCACTTACTACAGGTGTGATCTACCAAATTACTGAGTAGAGACATTGAATTGAGAACCAACAGACCAGACATTCCAAGTACTTACAGTGGAGATATCCAAATTAACATCCTCACTGCCAAGTAGTTTGCAAAAAAAAAAAAAAACACCACCAGAATCCAAGTATTTTGGGTATCCTTCAAAGTAATGTTTAAATGCAATTTTCATTGTGGTATGCATAAAAAGCACATTATTTAATGGAAACAAAAACAACAATTTTGATTGGACAGAAATACTTAAAAAAAAAATAATTTACCTAAAACTGAAGTTACAGATAAGAAAGACAGTGTTGTAAATACATGACATATGCACCGTCGTTATTCGGCAGGTGCCATTTTAGTTTACCTTAAATAAAACACTGACACCGAATTTATCTGTTGGATTATAACGTCCACAGCTTTATTAATTATTAAATATGTAAATAAATAAATTAACAATTTAGGGTCATTGTCCATCTAACATTATATTACTATCCCCCCGTACAATACCCCTGACAATGACCCTATCTTTTGAACCATAATTAACATTCACTTAACATATAACCAGAAACACACGGCCTACCAGAGAGGCCCCAAAACCATCTGTTAACTGTAGGGGTGTACCCAGACACCCCTACCCCCTAGGTTCGTAGCCACCGAAGAGCTTGAACCTACCAACATCTAATCCATCTGGCCTACTCCAGCCTAGGCCTTGGCCTGTCCATTCCCAATTCCATCTAACTCCTGGCTTTAACACGCCCTGTTCCCGCCGCTGTGACCAAACGGGATCAAACTCAACTATAGGGAGGGAGGGTGGGACAAGTGACAGGTCAGTGCAATTCAGATTAACTGGCTCCTCACTTAAGATGGCCGCCTATTTACACTACCTGACTCCTCCCCTACTTAGCCCCGCCCTGAACATCCCAAACCTTTCCACCTGCCTACTTCCTGGCCTTGTCAAGGCCCACTCCTCTGTTTCACTGTTCCATGGGCTTCATGACATATGCACCGTCGTTATTCGGCAGGTGCCATTTTAGTTTACCTTAAATAAAACACTGACACCGAATTTATCTGTTGGATTATAACGTCCACAGCTTTATTAATTATTAAATATGTAAATAAATAAATTAACAATTTAGGGTCATTGTCCATCTAACATTATATTACTATCCCCCCGTACAATACCCCTGACAATGACCCTATCTTTTGAACCATAATTAACATTCACTTAACATATAACCAGAAACACACGGCCTACCAGAGAGGCCCCAAAACCATCTGTTAACTGTAGGGGTGTACCCAGACACCCCTACCCCCTAGGTTCGTAGCCACCGAAGAGCTTGAACCTACCAACATCTAATCCATCTGGCCTACTCCAGCCTAGGCCTTGGCCTGTCCATTCCCAATTCCATCTAACTCCTGGCTTTAACACGCCCTGTTCCGCCATAGCACATGACTTGATCCCTTAAGGACATGTGCGCCCCCCACCACCCTGAAACAGGGCCAAGCTAATCCCTTCCTGAAAGCCTAGATTGAGCAAGTCACAACCCACGTCTGACAAGTGTACCCCGTCTCTCCTAAAATAGCCCGGAAGCATGTCCTCCAGTTCCCTATGCCGAACTACAACACCCCCCACTCGCCGCACAAAACTCGCCATTGCCCTGTTAACCTTGCCCCTGCATCGAGCCACTGCAGCTGGATCCCTGGCGTGCCGCCACGTGAAACGGGGGACCATTTCCGACCACACTACCACCACGCCAGGGACCAGGTCCAACAGCCGATCCACGTCTCTCTTCATCCGTCTAACCAACTCCCTTTGCGGAATCAGACCCAAATCATTCCCACCCCCGTGTAATAAAACTATGTCCGGAGCAGACCCCCCGGCCAACCTGCTAAACAACAAACTACTAAGGCTTTGCCAGCTAAACCCCCTAAAGCCAAACCAAGAAATCGACACTTCTCCTTGAGTAAAACCCAGCTGTGCTCCACTTCTCCGAACAGCAGCCCTCTTCTGAGCCCAATAGACATACGAGTGGCCCCAGATCCACACTTTCCATCCTGCAAAGAAAAACACGTTAATACCAAACAGATGGATTCCACTTCCATCACAGCATCCCATCGCCCTGCTCACACCAGCCTATCTGGTCTAACGTATGATCTAAAACGCAAGGATTCCCACCTCCCTATGCGTTTAATCCTCTCGTCCCCCAGTCCCAGCCGTGCGGCCTCAGTTGCCGCCCCAATTCTAAAGGAGTGAGTCCCAAATTGCCCAGGCTCTAGGCCCAGCTTACTTACCCCCATCCTAAACACCCTCGCGAACTGGAAGCGCGACAGGGCCGAGCCATCCTGGTGCACCAAGAAGCAACCATCACCCCCCGGGCGCAATGCCCGGTACTCCGACCCCTTTTCAACTGGGCACACCCCTGACCCAGGCAACCCGAACAACACAACTGCGCAACCTTTGCCAAAAATGTCCGTCTTCGAACGGCGTAACTGAATTCGCACCCTGTCCTCGCGAACCTCCACATCTGTGAGCTGAAGACCCCCAAGGCCCTTCTTGTTTGCGCTCACCAACTCCCCGATCCGAAAAGCCCCGAAAAAAGCCCACACAAATGCCACCGTGAACAACGACACTTCAAATGAGGAGCTGCAAATACCCGGAAGAACGCCCACCAGCTCCCGCAACAATTCAAAGGACACTGGTCTACGCGAGTCTACCGTTTTCTTCCCCCTCTTGAATCCCTTCACTGCCTGACGGACCAGGAAGTGTTTGGTATCATCAACCCAGCCATTGAACTTAAACAGGAAAGCCAAGGCAGAGAGATGCCTATCCACCATGGCAGGCGACGCCTGAGCCGCGAACAGTCGACAGAGTAACCACAAAAGTGCATCCAAGCGTTGCCCCTCCGTAGGGGCGCTACTCACCTGAGCCACCGTCTCGTCCCACAGTTTCCAAACCTTTACGTAGGACGCCCACGTGCTCGGCGCCAGTGACCTCCTCACACAGTCTCCAAGCAGGCCGTCCCGAGTTGCCACATCACACCCGGGCACTCCTGACCCTGGGCCAGCGCGTCCGGCGCAGCCTCCCGGAAGCGTTCCCACTGAAAACGAGACAGTGAGTCAGCCACCACGTTCTGGAGCCCCGGGATGTGCCTAGCCCTGAACACTATGTTGAATGACATACAACTAAGTACTAATTGTCGAAGCAGGCGTACTACCGGGGGCGACGAGGCGGTCAAGCTATTGATCGCTTGCACTACCGCCATGTTATCGGAGTAGAATACCACCTTTTTGTCAGCCAACTCCGTACCCCAGAGTACCACCGCTACAACGATGGGAAACAACTCCAAGAACGCCAAGTTCTTAATCAGAGGACTCACCTTCCACGGTTCCGGCCACGCCTCCGCGCACCACTTACCTGCCAAGTAGGCCCCAAAACCAACACTGCCGGAAGCGTCCGTAAACAACTTCATTGCTGCCGACGACACCGTCGGTTCCCGAAAGAACACTGTCCCGTTAAAGTTGCCCAAAAACTGTTCCCAAACCCCCAAATCGTCCTTCATCTCGGCCGACACCCGAATGTAGTGCGACGGCCGCCGCACCCCACTCGTTGCCTGCGCCAACCTCCGGCAAAATATCCTCCCCATGGGGATCACCCTGCACGCAAAATTAAGGCTCCCCACGAGGGACTGGAGCCCCCGCAAGGTCACCTTCCTTGCCCCCTTGACCACGTCCACTAGCTGTCGCAGATGCCGCAGCTTATCCCTAGGCAGCCTGCATTCCCCGAGCTCCGAATCAATTTCGAGACCCAAGAAGCTAAGGCACGTGGTGGGGCCCACCGTCTTGTCCCCCGCCAACGGCACCCCAAAGGTATGCGCCACCCGCTGAAAAACTTTCAGTACCTGAGCACACCGCTCCGAGTCCCGTGGGCCGACACACAGAAAATCATCCAGGTAATGCACTACAGCACCCCCGGCCGATTCCGTGCGCACCACCCATTCCAAGAAGGTACTAAACCTCTCGAAGTAGGCACAAGAGATGGAACAACCCATAGGCAGACACAAGTCCACGAAGATTGCACCCTCAAAGTGACACCCCAACAGGTGGTGACAGTCCGGGTGTATGGGCAGCAGCCGAAAAGCCGCCTCCACGTCCACCTTGGCCATCAGCGCCCCACGCCCCGCTCTCCTAACCAGCTCGACGGCTTTGTCGAATGACGTGTAGGAGACCGAGCATAGGTCGGCGTCGATGTCATCATTCACCGAAGACCCTTTCGGGTGCGATAAATGATGAATCAGACGAAACTTTCCCTCTTCCTTCTTGGGAACCACCCCCAATGGTGACAACCTCAAATTCGCCAAGGGCGGCGCCGGAAATGGCCCTGCCATCCTCCCAGCTTGCACCTCCTTGGCCAACTTCTCCCGCACAACCCCCGGGTGTTCCCTGACCGACCTGAGGTTCTCACAAGGTGCCCCCGGCCCCGTGGCTTTGAAGGGAATTTTGAAACCCTCGGCAAATCCCGCCCGAAGGAATTCTGCCATGGCCTGATCAGCGTATTGCCTTAGCCAAGGCAACATCGCGCCTACCTTCACTGGTGACACCCCCAGCGGGAGCTGTGGGAGCGGCCGCTCCCGCTGCTCCTCCCCCTGTGGCCGACTTACCTTTCTTGAAGCACCTGTTGACCCCGTGGTTCCCGCCGCACCCTGAGCATTCGTGCCGGAATCTACAAGCGGATCCCCACTTACACTGTCCTTCGTTGAAGGCCCAGCAGGCACCTTTCTTTTGACCTGCCGCCACCGCCCCCCCGGGAGCGGTGCCGGCAGTCCCTGGAAAGGGCGCACTCTTTTGCGCCATCATTAACCGCATCCAAAGCGGCAGGTCCATTTGGTCCCAGCGCATGGAAGGGTTGGCCGCCAGTCGCTGGCGGAACTGCTCGTCATACCTCCACCATGCCAACCCTCCATAGGTGCGGTATGCGTCCCCGATTCCGTCCAAGTAACAAAACAACTGGGAGCAGCACTCCGGCCGCTTCTCCCCAATAACACTGGCCAAAATGCAAAAGGCTCGCAGCCAATTGCCGAAGGTTTTCGGTATCTTGCGATACCTCCGCCTTTTCTCCTCCTCCTCCTTCTTGGCGTCTTTTTTGTCCTCCTCTTTTAAATCTAAGAATTCCTCCAGGGGAAGAAGGGAAAATATTTCCACGAATTCCCCTTTCGCAATCTTCTCTTTCACCTCCCCTTTCAAATGGCAACCCAAAGGCCCCGCGAAGGACACATGTACATTCTGACGTGCTGCCTCCGTAATGTCCCCCCCCGTCACGTCGAGTACCCCGTCCCCCACCGATGATCCGTCAGGCTTATCAGTGGGACGCGTTTCCTCCCTAGTACCACCTGTCACTCCTGAGGATACCCCCACCAACCCCGACCCACTGCCTTCACCTGCTGACCAAACCCTATCGAACCTAAGTGGCTCCCTATCCTCTGACCACGAATCTATAAATGATTTCAAACAATGTATGAATGTCCCCGGGTGTGGTGTAGAGGTAGACTCACCGCTGATGCCCCTGGCCGCCGCAGGCCGCGGGGTTGCTGTCCCTCCATCCGCCATTTCTGACACTGGAGCTCCCAGTAGACGCCGACTCCTGCCCGCCTGGTCCCTCCTCGGAACCGCTGGTGAGTTACTCCGCGACCTGTAAGGAGAAGACATCCTGGGTAGTCTGCCCGAGTAGCTCCCTACCCGCCCTTCCTCCCTACGCTCTTCTCCGACTGCCCTGGATCCTCTCCACTGCTCTTTCCGACCTCCCTTGCTGAGCTCTCCCCGTCGCTGCTCCCTGAAGCTCCTCTCTGAAGATCTCGATCCACTGTGCCTTCTGCTCCGCCTCCCCTCCTCTGACCTGGACCTCCTTCTCCTCTCTCTGACGCTGAACCTGGACTCACTGCGGCCTAGCCGTGAATGGCTCCTGTCCCTGCTGTCCCGTCCTCCCGACCAGCTCCTGTCACTGCTGCACCTGGCGCTGCTGCTGCGCCGCTGGCCGCCCCGGCCCTTTGCGGCCGCTTCCTTTTCACTAGGCCGTACCTGAGGGCAGCCGGATGGGCCCCCCCGCTCTATACTGCCATCTCTAGTTCCCCGGTATCGTGCTGACACCACAGGCTCTCCCACAGCCGCTGCGCCTGGCCCCCCACCGGCCGCCCCGTCTGACTCTGCCCTAGCCCCTAAGGATAGGCCGCCTGTCGCTTTCCTAGCTCCAGAGACCCTCTGAGCCGCCCGACCCGCTCCGCTGTCCTCTACTCCTAGTCTACTACTCTCAGTCCTGGCCCTCCCTCCGGCCGCCCCTTCGGATCCCTTGCTGGCCTGGTCTCCCCGCACTGCCTGGCGGACCGCTGGTGCTGTAGTAACCCGACTAGTATTCCCACCTTGCCCCTCAGTGATACCGCTGGAGGTTGACTCACCGGGACGCTCAGTCCGTTGCCCACTGGCCGCGTGGGTGAACCCATCCGCAGCCGCATGGTCCACTGGAGGTGCCGCAGTCCCTCTTTCCGCTGTCCCGCCGGCCGCCATTACGCGGGGCGCCTTCTGACTTCGTGGCCTCCGTTTTGCGCCCACAGTCGCCTGCCCGGCGGGTCCGCCCGAAGGCGCCTGCCGCATTCCCTCCGCCGTCGCCGTGCTCGGTCCGGCCTCCGAACCGCCGACCGCTGAAGGGCTCCTCCGCCGCCGGGCCGCTGGGGCCTCTCCCGGGCTCAACCTCTGTGGCGGCCTGGTCCTCCGCGCCGACCTCCTCTCCGGTCCCTCCGCGTGGGTGGCAGCAGCCCCGATCTGTTCATGCAGCCACGCCAGCCCTCGATCACGAACCGCCGCCCGAACTCCGTCCAAAATCTCCTCTAGGGACGCCATTACCTGCAGAGGGAGAAAAAGAAAAAAGAACTCCGCCGACCAGCCACAAGTGACAGGTCAGTGCAATTCAGATTAACTGGCTCCTCACTTAAGATGGCCGCCTATTTACACTACCTGACTCCTCCCCTACTTAGCCCCGCCCTGAACATCCCAAACCTTTCCACCTGCCTACTTCCTGGCCTTGTCAAGGCCCACTCCTCTGTTTCACTGTTCCATGGGCTTCATTTCTGAATTTGTAGGGCTCACAGCCGTGTGTGCTCCTATCACAACTGGGACTACTACTGCCTTCACTTTCCACACCCTTTCTAGCTCCTCTTTCAGTTCTTGGTAGTTGTCTACCTTCTCATGTCCCTTCTTCTTGATGTTATAGCCACTGGGTATTGCTACATCCACCACCACTGCAGTCGTCCATGCTTTGTCTGCCACCACAATGACAGGTTGGTTGGCCAGTACTTGCATGTCTGCCTAGATCTGAAAATCGCACAGGATCTTAGCCCTGTCATTCGCTACTAACCTGTGTGGTATCTCCTGTCTCGACTTAGGCAGTTCCAGACCATATTCTGTGCAGATATTTCGGTACACAATCCCATCTTGCACCTGGCTACTATGTGCTGGATTGTCTCAGAGGCTAGTTGCACAATCTGCACCTTGGGTCTTGCCTGGTGTGGTAGACCCTGCTTCTATTGATATGGTGCTGAGTCAATGCATGTTCCTGTACTGCTAGGATTAGTTTCTAAGTGTTGTCTTTCAATCCTGCCTTTTCCAACCACATTATTTACTGGTGGTACACCCCATTGAGAGGTTTGTTTTGCCATGGAACCTCCTCCTTTTCTGCAACCAGTCTCTCACTCTCTCTATGTATATGTATGTATATATATATATATCACCACATATATATTTTATATGGTCTTACAGTACCATGATATTACCCATCCCATACCACCCTCACTCCACAAACCTTGGACACCCAGATGCTAATACACACAAATACATACACTGATACACACTCACATGCATACATAGATTACGCACACAGGTGCACATATACACACCCTGATACATGCATACATACTCACTCATACACATACACGCAAAGATTAACAGATAAAAGCACACGGTCACAGTGTTTGTCTGACGGTGAATCTGGCTGTGTGTAATTCTGTCTGACTTTGTCTGGCATTGTGTACCTGTGTATGTGCTGGAGAATGTGTGCTGGCAATGAGTATTCTTGTGTGTGTCTGTGAATGTGTATCCAGTGGCGTACTAAGGAGAGGGGGGGTTGGTCTGCCCCGGGTGCCACACCCTAGGGTGTGGCATGACCAGGGCGGCCTTAGGATGTGTGACCTGTGTGGCAGGGACAGGTTGCCATGGCAGCCGCATAGTTCACACATGCAGGGACAGACAACAACTTGAAAACTGGCCGCATCTAAGGAAAATGGGGGCAGAGCTAATCGACCATGGAGCGGAGCCAATCCAGCAAAGGGGGCAGAGCTAAACACAGCCTCCACCTGCTGCTGTTACTGCTGCACATCGTGGGGAAGCAGGAAGGACTTCAGTTAATCCACTCCTCCTCCAGCCCATACTGTCTGTAAGTAAGTAAGAGAGAGAGAGAGTGTGTGTGTGTGACTGCCTGTTACTCTGTGTGTGTGTGACTGTGTTCATGTGACTGTCTGCCTGTAATTGTATGTGTGAATGTCTGCCTGTAACTGTGTGTGTGACTGTGTGCGAGTGACTATGTGCCTGGGACTGGACTCTGAAGACCGTTGCTAATATTGTTGTGTAAAAAAATGAATTCTATTGTAAGGTGCTGAGCAGGGGCTTAAAGGGAGAGGCAAGAGTTTTATGGAAGGGGGTGCAGGGGTTTGTAGAAGAGGGATAGGGATTTTGTTTAAGGGGGGCTGAGCAGGGGATTTGCGAAAAGGGGTTGCAGGGGTTTCGTAGAACGGGGCAGGACATGAGTTTTGTAGAATGGTGGGAAAGAGATGGGTTTCGTAGAAGGGGGCAGGACAAGGTTTTTTCTAAATTTACACATTTGTGCTATATTTAAAAATGAAAACAATAAACATTAAAAATATTGCAGGTTTTTTACATTTTAAAGTGGGTGTACAGGGGGGGAGGGGGGGGCAAACGCAGGATCCGGCCCGGATGCCAAATGCTCTAGGTACGCCCCTGTGTGTACCTATGTGTTGTGAGCAGTGTATCTCTGTATGTGGGGGCGTATGATTGTGGGCACTGCTTGTGGTGTGTTGTATATATGGGGCTACTTGAGGTTTTGATTTGTTGTTTTTATGGCAAGACTGTGTTGCATACGGGGAGGGTGCCTGTATATATATGGGATGACTGTGACAGTGTGAGTGGTGGGTGACTGTGACAAATTTTCCCTTCTGGTCAATGACTAATAAATAAATACTTGGTAGTGATCTACACCCAGCGGGAGGTGCAGAGTGTTGAGATTTAGCAGAGTTGTACGACCACAGCAGCAGCATGTAAAAGTCAAGGCCGCAGATCTCAAAAGGCAACATGGCTGCATAGCAAGAGAGAGAAAGGAAGTGAGAAAAGACAGGAAGAAAACATACCTCACTCCAGCATCACAGAGACCAGACAATAAAGTGTCACCAGCAAAAGTAAGTCCTCCAACACATTCAGACCAGGCAGCAGTGACTGTTACCAGCAGAGACCTGCTCTGAAAGCAGCTGCAGGGTGTTACAGCAGAGCCAGTTATACTATATATGGTGTATATATATATATATATACTATAAAATAATATAATGTTAGTGTCGGCTCTATTGTGAGGGACCCCAAAAAGGGACACATTGCAATTCAAATTTCTTTACATAATATAGTAACAATTGTGTATATTTATGATTTGGGGGTAAGGATGAATACCCTGGGGATCAAGTATACATGAGTACTGTGGTGAAGGGGTCAACCACCTTCAAAAGTCCTCGAAAAAGCTACTGGGCAAGCACACCACTTAGAGTTGGCTTCCTAAGCACAATAGTGTTGATGATAAATCTGCACTGAAGTACTATGAACTATTAATATGATTAAAACAAACGTGGACATTGACATCCAGTGCATTGATCCCTACTGAGCAAAACTATGCTTCAACAGGAAGGGAACGCCTGAATATAGCTATTATATGAAAGTGGTTTCACCATTACTTCCACATAATCACTGCGGAAACTAACCATAAGCTATTGTTATCAGAGAGGAGCATAATGCTCACATTGCATTAAACACTATTGTGTTTATGTGGCATTTAAAGCTGGTTCATAGACGCATTTCAGTGACAGGTTCAGCAGGGTGACAGTGGCTGGCGATGGTGGAGTAATAGCACAACACATACTTTGCAGTGTGAATCCTATGCTAGAGGAGCATAGTAATGGTGCACATGTATAGTCCATCACAGTGCCTGATGCCAAGAACACAAAATATTTATTGCCCAGTAGCCAACAAGCTGCTTGGAAAAGCTACATAACAGGAAACAGAACTCTTTATTAACGTAGATGCATCTGCCAAAGACGTGCCTAAATTAAACATAGGAGACCCAATTCATACAAATCCACGTCCGTGTTGTAGGACTGGACTGGTATTTCAAATTTTGGTACTTATGTACATATGGCAGATAAGAACCATTCGGCCCATTTAGTCTGCCCAGTTTTCTAAATACTTTCATTAGTCCCTGGCCTTATCTTATAGTTAGGATAGCCTTATGCCTATCCCACGCATGCTTAAACTCCTTTACTGTGTTAACCTCTACCACTTCAGCTGGAAGACATTTCCATGCATCCACTACCCTCTCAGTAAAGTAAAACTTCCTGATATTATTTTTAAACCAGTATTTACTTGGGGAAGTTGAAGGCAGTCTTTGCTGATCTATTTTAAGGTTTAACGCGTCTTTACTCGCAAAAAACACATAAACACACGAAACAAAGGAAGCCCTAAACTATCATACTCCCAACATGTATAAGGTTTGGTATAAAGGTCTACATTACCTCTGGCATCACAACCCATTCTTAATAGTTCATTTTTTTTTTCTATTTTCAATGTATCATTTATTATTGTCAGTATCTATCCTATAAAAGATGAATAACATCTTACAGAATTGTATTTTTTCAAGGAATTCTTTAGAACAAAATGGGTTTGCTTGGATGACATGAATGAGTCATAAAACACTTTTCTTTTCATTTCATTGCTCAGGCTCCACTGGTATAAAAAGCGATGCTTATATAATTTGGATAAACATATCTTGTAACTTACTGCACATTTTCTATTAAAAAAGATTTATATATATATATATATATATATATATATATATATATATATATATATATATATATATATATATATATATAATTAAAAACATCTAAATTGATATTTAAATAAAATAATTCATTTAAAAATGGTTTTCAAACGAAAGGTATAAAATTCCTCAATAAACATGTAATAAACATGCGATTCTAATCCATTACTGTACCAACATTATCAGCTAGTAATGTTTCATGAAATAACACTTTTGGCCTCAAATTAGTGAAAGAAAGACCAAAGGAGAAAACATGGATTGAAAAGAATGTGTGTTTGGCTTATCAATCTGCTGCAGATTCTCTGACTCTCTTATCTGAAAAGAGCAGATTACTTGCTTGATCTCCTCTCCATGCTGAGTACAAATCAAAAGACATGTTGTTTTTAGCACATTGTGAGTAAACCGCTCAATCTCCAGCCAGATAAATCAATTAATGTGATGCAGAGCTGTTTTCATTTTCCCTATATTTTTCTTTATTGTTTATACCCCGCCTCCCACCATTTTTCTGCGGATAGACATTGTTGTAACAGCATCTAAGAGTTCTTAGAAGAGGACTTTACAGAAATGCAGGTGCAGGCTTTCAGTTTAATGCTTCTAGGCTAATTCGCCTCCTTCTGCACCCCCCCTTCCATGCATTAGTCTTTTAGCTCTTGTGTGGGGCACTTTCTTTCCACCACCTTCTTTTTTTTATTTCTTTCGAATGTACAACACTGCGGCTAATCTGATTATGCTAATTTGTACTTCATAAATCTAGACACAGGGTCCTTTCCAAGAGGAAATAGATGCAGAGTGTGGCTCGAGGGGTTTAGATCAGTGGGTTATGTTGTGGCGGGGGGAGTTGGCAAGACAATGAGTTCAAGTTGGTTAAGAAAACTTCTTCTGTTTTAGTGAACAAAGCACTCACTGGGAAGTCTACATAGTCCTTGACAATCTGGAGTGTTAAAAACTGCCATAAGTATGTAAGTGAGGATGATGTGGCATGCAGTGTTCTATGGAATATATCATGGTTCTGTAAGTATATATGATTTTTGGCAATGTAGCAGTGGAAATTTCAGTAGAGGAAATAACTGCAGAAAAAAACGAGAAAAACAATGTCACACAAGCCACGGCTTTGTAAAACAAAGAGTAGTTTGAGCAGATGTAGTACTGGTGAGTAAGAGAGAATTGGGATCATTTGATTCTACGATAGCTATTAAATAAAGGCATTTATAGACAATCAATATATGTATGATGGTGGAGATATGAGTTTTTATATTGGATTTTTGTGCCGTAGGTTAAATAGAGGATTATATAGCCTGTCGGCAATATGTATTAAAGACCATGTCTACATTCATCATAGTTCATCACTAAAATGTTAGACAAAGTGCAATAGTTTATGGTCCAAAAGACTTCTAATGACATATGTAAAGTAAATAAGGCATCTTGGACTACCTAGTCCGTTCTTTGATATTTCTGTGTCTTAAGGGTTCAGTTTACACCACAAAAATAGGTTAACAGGTCTTTAAAAAGAAGACCCAAAACTTATAGGTAGGAGATAACCATTAGGATAATAACATATTCAAGTTACCCCATATGCCTTTCCTACCTGGCCAGATTAAAGGTATAGACTTAAGCAGCTGGTGACTTCTCTATCTTAGCTGCACCATGACTTTTGTCCATGACTTTTGTCAGATGGGGATTTTTTTATGGCGTTGGCTAGTTCATCTGTGAATGATTTATCTAGGGAGCATGATGTGGCAGGAGTTAGCACTTGGTCAAATTTGTCTGCATAGTACACTTCAATGTTTCGTTTGTCAGGTGAGGTGCCCTGAAGGTTATATAAGTAGTACGGTAATAAAACTCCTGAAAGGCTTCTGCTATGACCTCAATGGTATGTACCAATTCAATTTGTTATTAGAGTTTCTAATTTTAGGGATGTAGGTGGTTTGCTGCCTCTTCAAAGCTTTTGCTAAGAGCCTCCCACATTTATTCCCATGGGAATAATGCTGTTTTTGGACCACGGTGGAGTTTCTTTGGCCTTATAGTTTAAAAATAAAATGTTGAGGTTGGTTCAGAGGGAGACCAGTTTATTCAAGTCAGAGTAGGATAGAGAGGTTTTATGTTTATCTTCAAAATATTTAAATTCCTCTAACAGTTTATTTAATCCATTCTCTGGATCTTTGCCTTTTGAGGTACGTAGAATGCATTTGTGGGCTTCCTATTGGTTATTGAAGGTGTAGTATCTGGGGTCTGGTTTTCCTGAAATTGTCCTTTTTTACCATTCTGTTTTGAATAATGTTAGGGTTTCCATTCATAGTGTCCAGACGACATAGTCAGGATACTGAGCTTAATGGATATGGGCGTGTGGTCTGACTACATAATATGGCCTATGCTAGCTGATTTAGCTAGATATACTGATTTATGTGATTTATGTGAGACTAAATATCAATTCTGTTATATGTAGAGCACGGCTTTGAGGATAATATGTTGCCCTTTGTAGATGGAATGAGTATTCTCCAACAGTTAACAATTTTTATGGCAAGACAGGAGGCTTCATATTTGCTTATCTTTCTTTACTGTAACTCCCAGCAGCAAAGAAACAGTTAACAATCAGTGTAAAAAGTTTAACCAATCAGCATGTATCACAGTAATATAAACTGCCATCAGGCTCCTACCAATTCCTCTTTCTTTGCTGCTTAGCCTCCCAGGTGAGTCTAATCTAATTATATCGCTATTAATGCTCAATTTAACTGAATGTTATCTTTTTAATAATCTTGCTCTTTAGCTGTCAATAATCATTTAATTTATTATTTATTTGATATTTACTAAAAATGTGGTGTTTTACCATTTTAGTACACTTAGAGGGCTGACATTCCAGTCAGCCCACCACTTTATATTACTTCCTAAATATAACAGCCTTCTTAGATTGTGCTCTGTCAGTTTAATCAGATCACTGACAGTTTCGCCGAAACTCCCGGCATTTTGCCGGTCTGTTCAGCCGCTCTGTTACTGTGCTCGCCTGCCTTCCCCTCAGCGTCTCCATGGTGATGCGTCCCGCCCTTTCCTCTGTGCCGCGGCCATCTCTCTTGCTTTTTCCCGGGCTTTTTGCTCGGGCGCCATCTTGTGGACGGTCTCTGTGCGGCGGTTTCGTTTGCGTTCAGCTCCTGATCTTGCGATCCAGCCGTTAGGTAAGTAAATGTTTTTCTTCTTAAAGCCCCAGACCGTTATTTATTTATTTAAAGGTGTACAAACCCAAAACTCAAAATATCAATTTTTCTGTTACAGATTCCCAAACCAGAAACAAGTGCCTTAAACCCTTGCATTACTTTGAGGGTGACCCCCTCTTGCCTATATTCTGAGGGTGATCCCCTCTAGCCTCTATTTAAGGTTGACCCCCTTTTTGCCTCTATACAGGGTAAACCCCTATATGATTACACAGGTACATACCTGTTATTAATGTTGGACGTTATATTGTCTTTTCTTTTTCTCTGGGTGAACCCCACTGATATACTGTGGATGAACCCCACTTGTCTAACAGGTTAATTCTTTATGTATTTTACAACTCCTGTTTAAAGTCCACCGCCTCTTTGTAAATAGTTGTCTGCACATTAAACAAAAAAAACAAAAACAAAAAAACAAACAAACAAAAATATATATATATATTTTAGTGGTGACCCCACTGTTTTTGACATTATGTCGGATTTACCAGATCCAGCAGTCTTTGCTGAACTTAAGGCATGGCTATACAATGCAATTGCCGACTCTATACCCAAAGCTTTAGCGGCTTTCCGCGAGCAGTCAGTTCCAGCCCCTACGGCGACTATTACCCAGCTGTCAGACTCCGAGGAGTCTCATGGTTTAGACCGGGATGAAGTTCCTCGCAAGCGCCCCTGGAAGGGCGATAGCGCTACCGCCGGTAAAGGCAAACACCCTAGAGTTTCCCTTTCTAAACCCATGGAGGTTCTCTCCCAACATGATTTTGACCCACTTTAGGGTTCAACCTCTAATTATAATCTGCAGGTGGTAGATGAATACTATGCAGAACATTCGGATAACGATGCTCCACCTCATAAGACATCCCAAGACCTTTACCCTTCTGACTTCACTAATGAGCCCTCACTCATACCAAATCAAGAGGAATTCCATTTGGAATCTGACCTAACATCTGATCCTAACTTAAAAGATGACACCTTATTTGACACCTATGGCCGCCCTTTATTTGACCCTAGATGCATCAGGCACCATAGATCTGCCGAATGGACAACCCCGGACCACATTGCCAAATACTGTAGAATGTGGCTCCGTCGGCCTTTAGAAAAAGAGGTGAGAGCCAAATTGAGGGCAGAATGCCCACGTCCCATTATCCCGGACAAGGTGGCGGGCCCGCTTATACAAATTTTCATTATAGCTGACGAGGCTCTATCAGGTGGCACTTTTGATGCACATATGGTGCGAGAGTGGGCACAAAAGGCTTTATGCCTTTTAGGCAATGCAAATGTGGCGATCTCGACAGAATGGCGAAAGGCCGTCCTTTATAAAATCGATGCCAAGCTTGCCGAATTGGGCATTAAAGAACTTGGTCCAGAGGCTCAAGGCATGTTATTCGGAGACAAGTTCATAAAAGAACTAAGTAAACACCTCTCTGTATTTACTACGCTAACGAAAGCGCAATCCTTCATCCGCAAGGTGTTTTGCACACAACGTTTTTCCGGGAGGGCTGGTCGCTACAGAGGCCGAGCGACTGGCAGAGCCGCCTTCACAGGCTACAGGCCTCGACCCACAGACCATTGGAACTCGGGCAATACCCGATTCCACCACAGGCAGTTTTTCCCCTCTCGCGGAGCTATCCAAGGACGGGGATCTGCTTCCCTCCACGGTTGCACTGCTACAGGTAATGGACCTTACTTATTCTCATATTCCTATTGCAGGCCGGTTAACCCTTTTTTCCCAACAGTGGTCTTGACTCACTCGGGATCCTTGGATCCTTCAGACTGTGTCCGGGTTCCACCTGGATGAACTTTTCAGATGAACCGATACAAAAATCTCCTCCTATCCCGATCAAGATGTCATTGTTAGACGAGTCGACTCTTTGGAGCGAACTCAACAATATATTCGCCAAAGGTGCGATCGAAAGAGTTGTTGGCCCACAGGTCTTCATAAGCAACATGTTTCTGGTCAAGAAAAAATCAGGAGACCTACGACCTGTTATCAATCTGAGAGATCTGAACAGGTTCATCACATACCGTCACTTCAAAATGGAGGGAATCCATTTATTGAGAGACCTACTCTGCGAGGGAGATTGGTTCTCCCGCTTTGATCTAAAGGATGCATACCTCACGGTGCCGGTAACACCAGCCCACCGCTGCCTCCTTCAGTTTCGTTGGGAACAGGAACTATGGCAATTCACCTGCCTCCCCTTCGGCCTATCTTCCGCACCCTGGAGCTTTACCAAACTAATGAAACCAGTAATGGCATTACTGCATTCCCAGGGAACCCGGTCCATCGTTTATCTGGACAATATTCTTCTCATGGCGTAGGACAAAGAGACTCTTCACCTTCAGACAGCCATGACCTCCGCTTTGTTGCAGAACCTTGGCTTTGTGATCAATCGCCAGAAGTCATCTCTCACTCCGTCCCAGACGGAACAATTCCTGGGATTCCAGATAGATTCTGTTCAGGCAATCCTACAACTTCCGCCAACCAAAATCAAATCCATAAAAAAGGACATTCGGAGATTGCTGATATCACCATACCTCTGCCTGCGAGATCTAGCTTGCATCATCGGCTTGCTCTCCGCTTCAATACAGGCAATATTCCCTGTACCATTGCACTACCGAGCATTGCAGCGCCTGAAGGCGCAATATTTACATCAGTCGACATGCTACGATCAACAGATCACACTCACAGACGAAGTCCAGCTATAACTTCATTGGTGGCTACACCATATGGACGCTTGGAATGGGAGAGCCATCTTCGGATCTCAACCCGATTTCATCCTGGAATCGGATGCAAGCCTGCTCGGATGGGGCGCAACTTGCTCGGAAAGCTCTACAGGAGGACTCTGCTCCAATTCGGAACGAGCACTTCATATCAATTACCTCGAACTAATTGCGGGCTCCTTCGCAATCCGAAGTTTCGCCAAGGATGTCTACAATTGTTCCGTGGTGCTGAAGATGGACAATGTCTCAGCGGTTCACTACGTGAATCATCTAGGAGGTTCCAAATCAAAGATGCTTTCGGACCTGACCAAGGAATTGTATCAGTTCTGCCTAGACAGGAATATCTCCCTGCGAGCAGAATATCTACCGGGATCAGACAACCTCGTCGCAGACTGGTTCTCCCGACATTGGAGAGACTCCAGCAATTGGCAACTGGATCCACAAATATTTCACCGTCTCCAGGTCTGGCGGGGACCATTCAACCTGGACATGTTTGCGTCTCGCCTCAACCGTCAGACGGATGCTTTTTTCAGCTGGTTACCAGACCCTTGCCGTCGATGCCTTCTTACAGACCAGGCCGATGTCCAGAGCATATGCGTTCCCTCCATTCTCCATGATCCCGCGCACACTACAGTACCTCAAAACTCAAGGTGTCGAGATAACTCTGGTAACCCCTCCATGGCGGGCCCAACCATGGTACCCTTACCTTCTGGAAATGTCAGTGGATTTTCCCCTGCTTCTACCCACCTCCTGCAACCTCCTCAGGGACCCGTCAGGCAACTTTCACCCGTTGGCAATCCAGGATCATCTCCGACTAGTGGCTTGGACCGTTTCAGGGGATCTTGGAATGTCTCAGGCCTTTCGACTACTGCTCAGGTCTCCTTTGGGATTCATGGGCTCCAGGAACCAGACGCTCTTACATCTCCGCATGGCATCATTGGAGTTGCTGGTGTTTGGAAAGGAACTTTGATCCCTTTTCAACATCTATAATTAATATTAGCAATTTCCTGTCGTCTCTGTTTGATCGGGGTAAATCCTACCGTAAAATTAACGTGTTTCGATCTGCTATTTCTGCAGTGCACGTTCCTATTGAAAGTTCTTCAGTAGGCAAACACCCTTCTGTGTGTAGACTCTTCGCTAGACCTCCGGCTCCCAAATATAATCAATTCTGGGACGTAGCTCTCATGCTCACGTTCTGAGAAGCTTGGCCAGACAATGAGGCGCTCTCCTTACGCCAATTGACAAATTAGCTCTCCTCCTTTGCTTGGTCTCCTTCCGAAGAGTCTCCGACATCAGGGCTTTCGACTTTCATGCCCTCGATTTTACACCGGAAAGGGTGCACTTTCACATTACTAGACGCACCAAGACCAATTCATCTACAGTGAGCTACCCCTACTTTACGGAGAAACCACTTCTCTGCGTAGCCCATTGCGTAAGACACTATATCTCTCGCACTACCCCTCTTAGACCACCTACTGGGCCCCTCCTTGTGTCTTATGTGCGACCACACAAACCAGTCTCGAGCCCTACTATTGCTCGGTGGATTAAATGGCTACTAGCTCTGGCTGGCATTGATTCGTCTTTCGGGGCCCACTCGGTTAGAGGCGCGGCCGCCTCCTCTGTGCTCATGGCTGGAGGTTCCCTGGCGGAGATTTTGTCTTCCGCCGTTTGGTCTAGAGAATCCACTTTCCGTACCTTTTATTTTAGACATTCTCCACATGTTTCTTTGTCCATGCTATCTACGCGTTAAAATAGCAAATATGAAGCCTCCTGTCTTGCCATAAAATTCGGGATTATTCTAACTTTTAGTGACCGAATAATCTAAATTTTATTAAAGACAGGAGGCGAATATTTTCCCGCCTTGGAATACCTTTACCCACCCTATTAGGTAAGTATCTCTTAGCACCTCCATCTCTAACTTTCGACTTGTCTTCTTTTCTGGTCTTTACCCGTCAGTTAATTAATATGTTAAAGTTTGCATTCAAATTGAACGTTTATTTCATTGCATTTTTAATTTGGGTCTCACTTACCCAAGACACCATACAGTTAGTTATTATATGTTAAAGCTTGCACTTAAATTGGACGTTAGTTTCATGGCATTTAATTTGATTTTCTCTTGCCCAAGAGACCATACTTTCACAATGTTTTCTCTTTCCTGCTAGTGTGAAGATCACTCGTCATCTCTGTTTCAAGTCTCCCCCACGGGTTGAGCACTGTTACCTACTCATCGTTCTAATGGTTCTACGTTTACATGGTTGACTCTAAGACTGTTCGGCTTCATCAAGAAAGAGGAATTGGGAGGAGCCTGATGACAGTTTATATTACTGTGATACATGCTGATTGGTTAAACTTTTTACACTGATTGTTAACTGTTTCTTTGCTGCTGGGAGTTACAGTAAAGAAAGATAAGCAAATATGCGCCTCCTGTCTTTAATAAAATTTAGATTATTCGGTCACTAAAAGTTAGAATAATCCCGAATTGACCGATATGGAGAATGTGGCACATTTGCTAACTGGCAGATCCTAGAATGTTCTTACTGGGATGTATTTACTGCTGTGCTGTCCCTGTGAGTTTCTAGGGAAATGTTAAAGTCTCCTCCAATGATTAGTTCCCCTTCAGTGTGTTCATATACTTTATTCAAAATCATAGGCGTGCGCAGCCAATTGCATTAGGGTGTGCACCCTAAAGCACAAACATACGGCGCATGTATATATATATATATATATATACAAACGAAAAAATCAGAGCACTCCAAAAGGACTTCTTATTCAGTGTTTACTGTGACAAAAGTTACATCAAATCATCAAATCAAATCGACGTTTCGACCCCTTGGGGTCTTTTTCAAGATCAGTCTTTTTTCTGATCTTGAAAAAGACCCCAAGGGGTCGAAACGTCGATTTGATTTGATGATTTGATGTAACTTTTGTCACAGTAAACACTGAATAAGAAGTCCTTTTGGAGTGCTCTGATTTTTTCGTTTGTATATATACCTTGGACGCCGGTAGCACCAAAGGCAAGAAATTTTTTCACAGCCATTTAAGGGTGAGTGCCCAATTCATATTTTTTCTATATATATATATATATATATATATATATATATATACATACACACACATACATATACTGATGTGTGTGAGAGGGTGTTTGTAGTGTGCTATGTAGGTGAGGGTGCTGGTAGTGTGCTGTGTGTGAGGGTGCTGTTTGTGTGATATGTGTGTGTGAGGGTGCTGTTTGTGTCGTGTATTTGTGAGGGTGCTGTTAGTGTGCTGTGTGTGAGTATGCTGTTTGTGTGAGGGTGCTGTATGTGTTTGTGAGGGTGCTGTAAGTGTGCTGTGTGTTTGTAAGGGTGCTGTGTGTGTGTGTGTGTTTGTGAGGGTGCTCTTAGTGTGCTGTGTGTGTGTGTGTGAAGATGCTCTGTGTGTGAGGGTGCTGTATGTGTGCTGTGTGTGTGGGTGCTGTATGTGTGCTGTGTGTGTGGGTGCTGTATGTGTGTGGGTGCTGTTTGTGTGCTGTGTGTGTGAGGGTGCTGTTTGTGTGCTGTGTATGTGAGGGTGCCGTGTGCGCGCGCTGTTTGTGTTAGGGTGCTGTATGTGTGTAGGTGCTGTGTGTGTGTGTGGGTGTTGTATGTGTGTGTGGGTGCTGTATGTTTGGTGGGATTGTGAAGGTGGGGGCAGATTAGTAAATAACCCCCCTCCCTTCTTACCTTATGTAGGGAGGGGGGATCCTTGCTGTCCAAGGGAGAGTGAACTCTAGCCTGCGGGGCTAGAGTTCACTCTCGCGAGATCTGAGCATTGCCGCGGCAAAGCTCAGATCTCGCGAGAGGAACCTGGCGGAGCTTCTGTCTAGAGCTTTGACCATATATATATATATATATATATATATATACATACACACACATACATATACTGATGTGTGTGAGAGGGTGTTTGTAGTGTGCTATGTGGGTGAGGGTGCTGGTAGTGTGCTGTGTGTGAGGGTGCTGTTTGTGTGATATGTGTGTGTGAGGGTGCTGTTTGTGTCGTGTATTTGTGAGGGTGCTGTTAGTGTGCTGTGTGTGAGTATGCTGTTTGTGTGAGGGTGCTGTATGTGTTTGTGAGGGTGCTGTTAGTGTGCTGTGTGTTTGTAAGGGTGCTGTGTGTGTGTGTGTGTTTGTGAGGGTGCTCTTAGTGTGCTGTGTGTGTGTGTGAAGATGCTCTGTGTGTGAGGGTGCTGTATGTGTGCTGTGTGTGTGGGTGCTGTATGTGTGCTGTGTGTGTGGGTGCTGTATGTGTGTGGGTGCTGTTTGTGTGCTGTGTGTGTGAGGGTGCTGTTTGTGTGCTGTGTATGTGAGGGTGCCGTGTGCGCGCGCTGTTTGTGTTAGGGTGCTGTATGTGTGTAGGTGCTGTGTGTGTGTGTGTGGGTGTTGTATGTGTGTGTGGGTGCTGTATGTTTGGTGGGATTGTGAAGGTGGGGGCAGATTAGTAAAGGGGGGATCCTTGCTGTCCAAGGGAGAGTGAACTCTAGCCTGCGGGGCTAGAGTTCACTCTCGCGAGATCTGAGCATTGCCGCGGCAAAGCTCAGATCTCGCGAGAGGAACCTGGCGGAGCTTCTGTCTAGAGCTCCCCGGGTCCTCTCCTTCCTCCCTCCATGCTGCTGTGGCTGGTGAGGTACATCGTTGATCTCCCCGCCGGCCCATGGAGGCTAAGAGCAGAGCCGGCACTCAGATAGCGCCAGCTCTGCATGAGCCGATCTGGAGATCTCCCCTGCCGGCAGGGGTCAAGTCCTGGGGAATAATATGTGGGATCTCTCCCAAGATTCCCACCCCCTCAAAAAAAATAATATACACTTGTGTGTGTGTGTGTGTGTGTGTATATATATATATATATATATATATATACGCGTACACACACATACACTCACACACATATATTCACAGACACATACAAACAATTACATACACTCACACATACATTCACAGACACACACACACACACACACACTTACAGGCACACACACACATACATTCACAGACACACACACACACTTACAGACACACACATATATTCACAGACACATACACACTTACAAACACATACACTCACAGACACACACACATACACTCACAGACATTAACAGACACACACACACACTCACATACACTCACACACATACATTCACAGACACACACACATTCACACATACACTCACACACACATACACTCACACATACAGACACACACACACACACACATACAGACACACACACATACATTCACAGACACACATTCACAAATTATTATTTTTTTAATAAAAAAAAAAAAATGTCCACCCAGCCTCCCTACCTGGAGTGCTGGCATGGACTTGTCCCTGGGGTCCAGTGGGGCGGGCGCCTCTCTCCATATCAGCCTCTCTCTCCATATCAGCCGCGGCGAGGGAGCTGTGAGCTGTGAGCTGTGTGCTCTCTGCTTCCTCTCGCCGCGCGGGCTGTCTACAGTAGCTGGGAGCCTGAATATGACGTCATATTCCGGCTCCCAGCATCAGCAAACAGCGCGCGGCGAGAGGGAGCAGAGAGCACACAGCTCACAGCTCACAGCTCCCTCGCCGCGGCTGATATGGAGAGAGAGGCTGATAAGGACAGGGGGGACACAGGGGGAGGAAGGGGGACATTAAGTTGCGCTGAGTGCCTGCAGGAACGGCGTTCCTGCGCAAATAACAGTGCAGGAACGCTGTTCCTGCAGGACAATCCATAGGCGTGCCGCGGGGATTAGGGTGTGCCCAGGCACACCCGGCACACCCCGTGCGCACGCCTATGTTCAAAATACATCTAAAAGAGGTGCATTGGTTTTTATTAGGGAGTTAGATATTGACTGAGGTTATTGGGGTTGAGCCTATAGCAGTCCTTTAAGTATTATAAGGTGGCTTGAGTCGTCGGTGATGTGCTGTTTATATGTGAATGGGACATGCACTCCCACTAAGATAGCCTCTCCATGGGATTTACTATGAGCATTTAGGAGTGTACATGCAGTGTATAAAAGCCACACGAAGTATAATAAAAAACAACAACAGTAAGAAACAAACTTTGCAGACACTGAGAGCGTCTGAGAGGGGAGCCGGTGCTAATACTGTCCTTTTACTTAGTTGTATTCCTTATTAAGATGCATATGCCTTGAATGAACATCAGTTATTTATCCTAAGTGTAACCCCTCTGGAACGCAATGAATTCTGCTTTAAGAGCTATCCGTCAGTTCCTATGGAGTGAGCAGCAGAGGGGGAACTCATGTAGCTGAATATATGTAGATCTACATTTGAATTTTGGCGGGAGGTTTTGGCAGTTGCAGTTCAGAGAAGGAAGGAGAAGGAACCCTGCTCAGCGGGAGAAAGATGTTTATGGAGTGAGAGCTGCTGGGTCCAGTGTGAAGCCCCACTGGAAGGAGGATTCCAGCAGGTATCTACATCCTGACTCAGGCACAGAGCAGTTTCTTTGGCTAGGGAAGGAGAGAGAAAATCCAAGAAGCAGTGTTTCCCCTTCTGCTTGGCACTGATTACATTTGGTGTGGTGAGCCTGACTTTGGGCTGCACAGTTTAGAGACTGGACCCCTACTCTTACTGATTAGTGGAAGACCTCTACAGTTTTCCAGACCCATCAGGTCGAACTATGTGCACCGACCGCTGGTACCCAACGGCCACTAGGGTGAAGGTCTAAGGAAGGGGGGGGGAGGGGTGTGCAGTGTTACTGTGGGTTGGCATATATGTGAGGTACTCCATTGTGACCCCTGTTTTAATTGTATTGTATTCTATTGGTGTGTGCCACATGTTGCGTTAAATTCTGCTGTGCAATACAGAATTCTTTAAACAGATATCCCTGTGTCAGTTGTTGCTGATATAACCTTGTTCCCAGCGAGACCCCACATCCTCACTCTGGATGCCCAGCTGAGTGGAGGCACTGCCGTAAGTGGGTACCTGAGGTGAGGGACCCCATGGGTATATGGGAATCCGCCAAAAAACCCGCTACATAAGTAAAAATTATGTTTGTTTTTTTTGTCATGGGAGACAATTGAAAGCAACTTCATTTTATCTCTGCCCATTCTATAGCTCCACCATTGTTATGCTGCCTTGCCCATTCATGGCCATAGCTTCATATTGTATGACACTATAGTCATCGCTATTATATATTATACCACATACCCTTTTCACTAATACCTTGAACATTTTCTGGAGGGGGAAGAGGGAGAAAGATATTGATATCTATATCTTCAAGAAGCATGTATGTTGTAGATCTGGCACTAAGCACACCTGTAGAATTTTCTGATATGCTCTTATGCAGGGTTCTAGCGCAATTCTTATGGGAAGTAAATTCCTTTGCTATATTTACTATATTTGTCAGAGGTTGCTAGGTTTCAGGGACACCTGGGGCTTGAGCTCAAAGCAAAAAATAGACGATCTCTATATTAACAAAGGTTTGGGGAATTGTCATGACATATCCCTGCCTTTCTACCCATGAACTGTGTTGCTGCTGGTGCTCTCCGCGATCTCAAAGAAAGCAGATCTGGAAACAAGCACATACGGAACAGCCATGTATTCAATGCTATTCCATTACCCTACCTAATTAATAGAGGGATGTGCATCAATGTTCTGTTTCTAAACACCTCTCCTGATTAGTAGGACTTGCAGAACCATAGAAAAGTGTTTGCAAGTCCCACAGACAATGTAAAATATGAACAAAATGGAAATAGGTGTTATGAGGACATTTTTAGTGTAGCTGACTGATAACCAAGGATGTGTAAATAAAATATATGGAATAAATGGCTGCAAATTGTGCTTGCTATATGCACCATAAGAACTTCAGTAAGCTCAAGTGTTCACCCACTGTCAAACATGTTTCACCTTTACCTACTGTCACACGTTTTGATTAATTACTTATTGGTCTTGTTTTGCCTATTGTATAGTGATGTGGAATATGTTGACACTATATAAATAACTTATTTGTGATGGCAGTTCTCAAACTGAATTTTTAAGTCACAGTATTTATTTATATTATATTTGTGTACGGGATTATGAAAGGGGCGCACATTTAAAGTGAGTGTAATTTTGATAAATAATAGTCGGTTGAGGTGTGCCGAAACCGACGAGAGGTTAGGCCTGCAAAAAGAGGGCCCACCTGGATATATGATATGAAAAGAGGGTGTGGTGGGAGGGGAATTTCCGGAATCGACGAAGACAGGTAAGCAAGGGGTTTGCTGGGTTTATATAGGCCTTAAATCCCTCCCACAACTTCAGGCATATGCCTTCTATTTGTGTACGGGATTATGAAAGGGGCGCACATTTAAAGTGAGTGTAATTTTGATTAATAATAGTCGGTTGAGGTGTGCCGAAACCGACGAGAGGTTAGGCCTGCAAAAAGAGGGCCAAAAAGTAAGTAACATTTATTTATTACTACAATAATAACATTATTTAGACATATTGAGTCTGATTTCTTTCTCTGGGTTTGGAATGTACCGGTTGTATACTGAAGATCTCCGGCGACCCATTCTCTCTATGACATGTGTTGGCATGACTACTTGAGGCCACAGTGGCGGCCATAATCCGGAATGAATGACCTGAGAAGGAATTTGGATTAAGGCCAAGTCTAAGTAAAAATGAACGTATGTATAGCATGAACTGTTATGTAGCGGGTGCTTCGCAAGTTTTTAATGCGGTATGTGGATTAGAAGGGAGTCTTGTTCGAGAGTAAGCATGAAGTGTTGTATCCCTGTCAAGTATAGTTTGATGGTATTGTATGTTAGTTTTAATGAGAAGTGGCAAAAAGTTGTAAACGCAACCATGGTTTCTACTGAAAATTGATTTATTATGTTAAGTTCGCGAACAAATATTTTTGAACATGTCAAATGCCCTACTATATGTTTGTTTTTTTTTGATAAACCTGTCTGATCAAGAATTCAACTGTGAGCTAACAATTGGTTTAAAGCATGATTAGTTCATTGAACTGCGGGGTAGTTTTGGGATGCTTGTTCACTGTAGGTGCAGTCTGAAAATTCCTGCAAAACAAAACGTGACAAAGCGTCAGCTGCGTTATTGAAAATTCCTGGAACATGCATACAACAAATGTAAAACCGTAATTTTGCTGCCAACCATGTGAGCCCCCCACGATTCATAACAGACAGGGACTGAGAGCGGCCCCTGTTAACTACATCCCAAGCCACTAAGTTATCAGAATAACCTAACTCAGGGGTCAAGTCCTGGGGAAAAAAGTGTGGGAACTCACCCAAGATTCCGCCTCCCCCCCCCCCCCCCCTTAAAAAAAAAATTACACTCCTATGCATATAGTGCAGTGCAGGGTGTGTATAATGAATGTAGTGTGTTTGTAGTGAATGCAGAGTATGGATAATGAATGTAGTGTGTTTGTAGTGAGTGCAGTGTGTATAATGAATGTAGTGTGTTTGTAGTGAGTGCAGTGTGTATAATAAATTTAGTGTGTTTGTAGTGAGTGCAGAGTGTGTATAATGAATGTAGTGTGTTTGTAGTGAATGCAGAGTATGGATAATGAATGTAGTGTGTTTGTAGTGAGTGCAGTGTGTATAATGAATGTAGTGTGTTTGTAGTGAGTGCAGTATGTATAATAAATTTAGTGTGTTTGTAGTGAGTGCAGAGTGTGCATAATGAATGTAGTGTGTTTGTTGTGAGTGCAGTGTGTGTATAATGAATGTAGTGTGTTTGTAGTAAGTGTAGAGTGTGTATAATGAATGTAGTGTGTTTGTAGTAAGTGTAGAGTGTGTATAATGAATGCAGTGTGTTTGTAGTGAGTGCGGATTGTGTATAATAAATGTAGTGTGTTTGTGGTGAGAGCAGAGTGTGTATAATGAAGTGTTTGTAGTGAGTGCAGTGTGTATAATAAATGTAGTGTGTTTGTAGTGAGTGCAGAATGTGTATAATGAATGTAGTGTGTGTGTAGTGAGTGCAGTGTGTATAATGAATATAGTGTGTAGTGAGTGCAAAGTGTGTATAGTGAATGTAGTGTGCTTGTAGTGAGTGCAGAGTGTGTATAATGAATGTAGTGTGTTTGTAGTGAGTGCAGAGTGTGTATAATGAATGTAGTGTGTTTGTAGTGAGTGCAGAGTGTGTATAATGAATGCAGTGTGTTTGTAGTGAATGCAGAGTGTGTATAGTGAATGTAGTGTGTAGTGAGTGCAGAGTGTGTATAATGAATGCAGAGTCTATATAATGAATGCAGAGTGTGTATAGTGAATGTAGTGTGTTTGTAGTGAGTGCAGAGTGTGTATAATGAATGCAGTGTGTATAATGAATGCAGTGTGTATAATGAATGCAGTGTATGTAGTGTGTGTGTAGTGAATGCAGAGTGTGTATAATAAATGCAGAGTGTGTATAGTGAATGTAGTGTGTGTAGTGAGTGCAGTGTGTACAGTGAATTTTTGTAATGAGTGCAGAGTGTGTATAGTGAATGTAGTGTGTTTGTAGTAAGTGCAGATTGTGTATAATGAATGCAGTGTGTGTGCTGGATTATGTGTGTGTGTGTGTGTGTGGGTGCTGGATGATTGTGTGTGTGTGTGTGTGCGCTGGATTATGTGTGTGTACTGGATTATGTGTGTGTACTGGATTATGTGTGTGTGTGTACTGGATTATGTGTGTGTGTGTGCTGGATTATGTGTGTGTGTGTGTGCTGGATTATGTGTGTGTGTACTGGATTATGTGTGTGTGTGTACTGGATTATGTGTGTGTACTGGATTATGTGTGTGTGTGTACTGGATTATGTGTGTGTGTGCTGGATTATGTGTGTGTGTGCTGGATTATGTGTGTGTGTGTGCTGGATTATGTGTGTGTGTGCTGGATTATGTGTGTGTGTGTACTGGATTATGTGTGTGTGTGTGCTGGATTATGTGTGTGTGTACTGGATTATGTGTGTGTGTGTACTGGATTATGTGTGTGTGTGTGCTGGATTATGCGTGTGTGTGTACTGGATTATGTGTGTGTGTGTGCTGGATTATGTGTGTGTGTGTGTGCTGGATTATGTGTGTGTGTGTGCTGGATTATGTGTGTGTGCTGGATTATGTGTGTGTGTGCTGGATTGTGTGTGTGTGTGTGCTGGATTATGTGTGTGTGTGCTGGATTATGTGTGTGTGTACTGGATTATGTGTGTGTGCTGGATTATGTGTGTGTGTGTGTGCTGGATTATGTGTGTGTGTGCTGGATTATGTGTGTGTGTGTGTGTGTGCTGGATTATGTGTGTGTGTGTACTGGATTATGTGTGTGTGTGTGTGTGCTGGATTATGTGTGTGTGTGCTGGATTATGTGTGTGTGTGTGCTGGATTATGTGTGTGTGTGTGTGCTGGATTATGTGTGTGTGTGTGCTGGATTATGTGTGTGTGTGTGCTGGATTATGTGTGTGTGTGTGCTGGATTATGTGTGTGTGTGCTGGATTATGTGTGTGTGCTGGATGATGGGGGGGATGCATTTGCTTTTTAACTTTTATGTGTTTATGTTTTTTTTTAGTTTTATTCCCCCCTCCCTGCTTCTTACCTTGTCAGGGAGGGGGGAGATCGCCTGGTGGTCCGGTGGAGGGTAGCAGCCGCTGCACACAGGGGCCATCAAACTCGGCGTTCTTCTCCAGCTCTCTCAGCTTCAACTCTCGCGAGACTCGCCTGTGCGGAGCGTTGCCATGGTAACCCGTGGCAACGCTCTTACAGCTGCGGGTCTCGCGAGAGTTGAAGCTGAGAGAGCTGGAGAAGAACGCCGAGTGTGATGGCACCTGTGTGCAGTTAGCAGGGCAGGTCCTGCAGGAGTGGGAACGGCGTTCCTGCTTTGGAAAAAGTGCAGGAACGCCGTTCCCATGCGTTCCTGCAGGACTCGAGCCCTGACCTAACTGCTGTACCCTTCCAATTCCTCCACAAATGTGTGCTGCTGCCACTATGGGGAAGATTTTGAATAACGCTGAGGTTATGTCAAAGTTCTCTAGTGTATCTGTTTCCGGGGGCCAACTGTCATATATCCATTCGTCCCCAAATATTGCCGCGTACCCGACTGAAGCTGCAGCGTCTGTCCAGATAACTGGGGAATCGCCTGAGATGGGGGGAATGAATAATGACCTACCATTCCATGAGGATAACATAGCGTAAAAATAGCGTACCAATGATTGAATGCGCATGAAGAACGTTGTGAACATTAGGCGTGCCGAGACAAGTCTCTACTAACTGTCAGGGATTTAAATTGTATACGTTTGTTCGCAATGAAGGCTAAGTGATGCCTCGATGACCGACATGCAACAAGTGGGAACTCTGGTCCACCTTGTCTTTATCGAATGCTAATGCTATTACCTGCATTGCCTTATATAATTTACGTAGACGTGATAATTAAGCAACAGTATGAGTCAACGTATGGTAATTTAGAATTTTAATGTACTGAAATGCCCCTAATGGGCTGCCAGTTAATAACAGTATATTTGTAATGAATAAATCTGGAAGCAGTCCCTATATGTACATGAGCGTATAGAGGACCTGACGACAGTCCGATGCAAGGAGAATATGTATTTATATATATATTTTTTTTTTTTGTATTGTTATATCAATTATGTAGTAGACCCTTAGCCCGTAAGTGATTAACGTATTGAAAGCATGGATTATCCTAGTATGGTAGTTCTGACGTACTGTTTGTATTACTGTAAGGGTATATAGACTCACCTTCGAAACTAGAGTTATAACGAGGCGGGAAATAATCTGCTAAAATACCTGATCAGATTATCGGTTCTGGAACATAGCGGGTATGCATAACGGGGTCTGCAGGTTGGCCCCCAAAGTGCTACGTGTGTGTGCTGGCTGACTAGCTAGTGCCGCAATGCGGCGAAACAATTTGTCTAGGTTGGTGACAGGTGAGGCCCTGCTAATTGCCAAGCGGCTTGAGAGGCTCTATCTATGCGTTGGCACGAGGGGATAGCGTGGCCACTGAACGTTGTGGCGGGGTGTCGGCCTCTCGGTGACAGTTAACATAAGATAGACTGGGTGTGACAGGTGAGGCCTTCTCTATGCCACAATGCGAGGCGACTAACTATGATTTGGCTCGAGGGGCGTAGTACCTGCGAGTATGAGGATGGGTGTTGGCCTCGCGGGACCACTTAACCTAAGGCGAAGAAGCCAGGGGGAATGATAACTAGTGGACACCTAGGAACCTAACAGCCAGCCATTGCTGCTTAAGAGGGAAGGTTAGTTAGTGAGAGAGAGGACATACCATGGGATGAAACATGAGGGATAACGAAGTAGAATTGTAAAGCTGGAGTGCTCTGTGAGCGTGTCGGGTCCAGATGGACAGTATATTCCTGTATAACGTATACTGTAGTGGAAAGAACGATCCGTATCCAGCTAACAGGTTTGAGCTTTGGTGTTTAGCGGTCTTGTAAAAGTGTGAAAAGTGTACAATTGTGCACAACACCCTACCTACTGACATTACATGACGACACCAAAACTACTGTACGACATTATAATTGTAACACAATAACCATTACCAATTGATATTGCAACTATAACACCATGATTAACTGTTCAATAATTAATAACCATACCATAACTACTGATGGTAGAGACGAATTGTTGAAACGTTATGCGATCGGTTGGTTAACGTTTGGTTATTGTGTAGATAATTGAATGAAATTAAACTTGGCTCCATTGATAATTGAATGGTCTTTGGAGGTTTTTGATTTGTTTTATATGTGGGTGGCGTCGTAATTTTGTGCCACTTATGAGGATCCTGTTCGGCTTATCCTGGTAGGGTGATAACTTGAAACTAATGAGATTTATTTATAGTACAGGTTACCAGAAGGGAATACATTAAATTTAGGTAGGCCTACCTCTTTAAGTAATGTGGTGAATTTAACCCATAAGGCCCATTAGCAATCAGTAACAGTAATAGTATGACCTTTACAGGAGGGAAAACTTACTTAATTGTCATCTTATTTATATACAGCCTAGTGTTATAAGGAACATGAGATGCCGGAGACAGGAGTAGAGCGCAATTAAGACTTATTAACCCCCTCATATAACAATATTCACGATGCTGTATAAACGGAATGAACTTGAACTGCTAGGCATGAGGCAGTTTATACAAATAAAAGAAAGTTTGTGCGAAAGTGTGACTGTGTATACTAATGGAAAAACATAAGCGTTTTATGCGAACGGATAATATATACGAAAGTTTAACCAAAACGCCAGTTAGCAAGCACAAGACGGAATCTAAGCATAATCTTACCCTGATTAGCATACTTGTATATTAATAAAACACATTAGCTATGCTTTGAGGAGAAATATTTCATTAAAATTATACCTTACTGCCGTCCGGACATACTGATTTCGTATATTTTAGAGAGTAGAAACAAGGACGTTTTTTATTTATTTTTTATTTTTTATAAGAGTGACACAATAAATGCTTTGACATTGAAAGCTTTACCAGCGCTGTTACAACCAGAGTTTTAACTACTATTGCAAAGCCAGCAAGATAAAATAAAAGACCGTTTATAACTCCCATATGAAAGTAACGAACAGAACAACGAAATACAATTGCAGAATAAACGAACATTTGCCATCCATTAACTGAATTTTTTTTAATTTATTTTTTGGGGGGGAGGGGCTACCTGCGTAAATGGAGTAGTGTATTTAACCAAGAAGGTACCTGTTGCAATCAGTGACCGTATTTGTATGATCTTTAACAGGAGGGAAGAAAATGAACATAGTAGACATCTTATTTAAATACAGCCTTGTGTAAATTGGACTAATTAGATGCAGCAGCAGAGCATAAATAAACCTAATATGACATACTTATATAGCAATAAGCACTTTATTGTTTAAACTACACAGTGAATGTAACCATGTGACCTCCTGATAAGGGTATTGCTGTACATTTTTAACTTAGGCATAAATAACAAGTAAAAGACGATGTACAGAAAGAATTGTTTAAGTAAAATGAAATGAAACACAAAAAGACGTTTTAAATTGAAAAAAAAAAAAAGCTTTCCCCATGCTGTATTTACCAAAATGATCTTGACTTGTTAGGTATGCTAATACAGATAAACAAAAGACTATGCGAAAGAGAGGATTACATGAGCGGCTGCCAAGTGTGTACTAATAGGAACGACCCCGTTGTATGCGAACGGAAATTTAGCCGAAACACTAGTTGGCACGAACCGCTTTCAGTGACCTCAAGGATTTAACATGAGCTATATAGATGAAAGAAACCGTGTAGCTGAACGTGTGAGTAATTGACAAGTATGAGGAGTGCAGGAATGATGCTGTATAACTTACGATTAGCCGTTCGAGTGTTGGCTACCCTCATTATACTCACAAAAACACAAAGCAGAGAGAGATGCAGACGAACTGCCGGCGGGCGAGAAAATCCTCTTAAGATGAATGAGCCTGTTCGTATGGCTGAATGTTACTTAAAGTTATAGTAGAACACGACGAATGCCTCTGTTCGTGTGTTATACTCACGAATTAGCGGTACAGTTTCCTGACAGTATTTTTTTTTTTTTTGGGCGCGTCGCGAAAAAATTACGTCAGAGGTCTCCTTGGACCGGAAGAGAAGGCGGGAATTTCCGGAATCGACGAAGACAGGTAAGCAAGGGGTTTGCTGGGTTTATATAGGCCTTAAATCCCTCCCACAACTTCAGGCAAACGCCTTCTATATATGGTTAGATATATATATACTTGTTGTTTATTTCATATGTAAATATATCCACACAAGTTATTAAGCATAGATTATAAAACATTTTAGCCATCAAATGGCTAAGCAACTTGAGAGCTTGAATTTTTCCCTCAACTGCAATATTGTAAAGTGCTGCAAAATACGTTGGCACTATATACATTCCAATAATAACTATAATGCAAACTACATAGTACACCGAAATCAATGTAATGTCCAAGACTGTACAAATGAATCTGCTACCATCCAGTGGATAACATTATGTACTGCATGCACAACCCCAAATGGTCTCACTACTTAAAGACTCTAGATAAAGTGTCTGTGCACACAAAACATGTAGATTGTGTGCCGTGGCTCTGAAGATTTAGGAGGGTTTTTTTTTCTCTGAATGTCTATTTAATCTATTTTAAGAAGATTTGTAATAAAGAGATTTTTTTTTAATGGGAAAGAGCAGTGGAGAATATTTCAGGAACGGATATTCTTCTGGATCTATTTTAAGCAGGGTTTTCCATTGACATGCCTGTAAATACATAGGAATTGTATTTTTAATTAGAGGCATAACGCATTGTTCACTCTATGGTCATGGGTTATCACTAATATCTGATGGAGGTCTAGCCCAATTTAGAGCTGTTTTGCTATAATTATGCATTACATCTTGTGAGAACTACTGTATCTATTGGAATTTTGTGTAGTGAGAATTTGTAACCATATATGGATTGAGGCAGTAAGAAAAGCCTGCATGGGAAACTTAACAATTTCTGGCTATGTGAGGAGGGACCCCTGATTTTTTCAGCAGTTATGCTGCAAATAATAATTGACAAAAAATCAAGAGTCACGGTCAATACAATGGTAGTTTATTTATTAAATGTGTGATCAGGGCCGGTGCAAGGATTTTTGCCGCCCTAGGCAAAAAAAATGTTGCCGCCCCCCCATATGTCCAGCCCACCATGTGACATCACAATGCCCCGCCCATATGCTCTGCCATATGGGCCAACGGCAGTCTTCACAAAGTGTCTTATCTGAAAAGACAGTGTGTTTACATTAAAAAGCCTACAGGCACAGGCTATAGACACCAGAACCACTACATTATGCTGTAGTGCTTCTGGTGAATATAGTATCCATTTAATGTGAGGTAAATTAGAGATTAGTGCCACTAATAATATATTGGATTGCCTACTTACCACCAGATGAGGACAAGAGGCTGATGATGGGCTCAGTCTGGCTCCACAGGTCTGGTGTAGAAGAGGCTCTCTGGAGACTGTTTTTAACAGTGCTCACAACAATTAACGAACAGGAAGCAGCTCCATTTTTTAGGGCCCCTTACACAGCTCAAGGTCTGGGCCCCCAGGGGGCATACGCCTACAATGCCCACCCATAAATCCACCTACATGACCCATCCATGAGTTGGGGATGTTTTATGTGTGCAATTTGTGTAAGGGATGTAGTGTGTTTATAGGGGATGTAGTGTGTGTTTGCGTGTAAGGAATGCATTGTATGTTTCTGGGTGTGTGTGTGTGTGTGTGTGTGTGTGTGTAAGGGGTGCAAGGTTTGTTTCTGTGTATGTAATTGAATGCAGTGTGTGTATGTAAGGGGTGCATTAATTATGTAAGAGAACGTAAGGGATGAATTGTGTGTTTTGGGTGTGTCTGTGTGTGAGTAGGAATGCATTGTATGTTTCTGTGTGTGTGTAGTGTAAAAGAGAGGGTTTGTGGGGTAGGATAGGGACTGAGATGGGAACAGCTTTCTTTTTTTAAAAAAAATTCATAGTGCTCTCCCCTCAATTATTGATTTCCCCTTCCCTTCTGTCCCTCCGTGTTCTCCCCTTCTGTCACTTAGTGCTCTCCCTTGGCCCCCTGTCCCTCTGCAGTCCCCCTTGGTGGTCTTCTCACTCCCCCCTCCCCCCTTAGTGGTCCTCCCTCTCCCAAACCCCTTAGTGGTCCTCCCTCTCCCAAACCCCTTAGTAGACATTCCCCTACTCCCCCCACCCCCTTAGTGGTAATCACCCTCCTCCCCTCTCCTTAGTAGTCCTCCCTCCTTCCCCCCCCCTTTGGTGGTCCTTCCCCCCCTTAGTGGTCCTTATTCCCCCTCCCCTAGTGGTCCTTATCCCCCAACCTCCCATAGTGGTCCTTATCCCCCCTCCCTCCCTCCCCTAGTGGTCCTTATCCCCCTCCCCTAGTGGTCCTTATCCCCCTCCCCTAGTGGTCCTTATCCCCCCCTCCCCTAGTGGTCCTTATCCCCCCCTCCCATAGTGGTCCTTACCCCCCCCTCCCATAGTGGTCCTTATCCCCCCTCCCTCCCATAGTGGTCCTTATCCCCCCTCCCTCCCATAGTGGTCCTTATCCCCCTCCCTCCCATAGTGCTCCTTATCCCCCCCTCCCTCCCATAGTGGTCCTTATCCCCCCTCCCTCCCATAGTGGTCCTTACCTCCCCCCCTCCCTCCCATAGTGGTCCTTATCCCCCCCCTCCCTTAGTGGTCCTTATACCCCCCTCCCTTAGTGGTCCTTATACCCCCCTCCCTTAGTGGTCCTTATACCCCCCCTTAGTGGTCCTTATACCCCCCTCCCTTAGTGGTCCTTATACCCCCCCTCCCTTAGTGGTCCTTATACCCCCCCTCCCTTAGTGGTCCTTATACCCCCCTCCCTTAGTGGTCCTTATACCCCCCCTCCCTTAGTGGTCCTTATACCCCCCCTCCCTTAGTGGTCCTTATACCCCCCCTTAGTGGTCCTTATACCCCCCCACCCCCTTAGTGGTCCTTATACCCCCCCTCCCTTAGTGGTCCTTATACCCCCCCTCCCTTAGTGGTCCTTATACCCCCCTCCCTTAGTGGTCCTTATACCCTCCCCTCCTCCCTTAGTGGTCCTTATACCCCCCCTCCTCCCTTAGTGGTCCTTATACCCCCCTCTCCCTTAGTGGTCCTTATACCCCCCCCCTCTCCCTTAGTGGTCCTTAACCCCCTCCCCCCCCCCCCTTAGTGGTCCTTAAACCCCCCCTCTCCCTTAGTGTTCCTTAACCCGCCCCCCCTTAGTGGTCCTTAAACCCCCCTCTCCCTTAGTGGTCCTTAACCCCCCCTCCCTTCATGGTCCTTAAAACCCCCCTCCCCCCCCTTAGTGGTCCTTACCCTCCCCTCCTGCCCATGTAGCGTGGCCGGGCGGCGCGGAACGCGGGACAGGAACCTTTGTTTCCTGTACCTGGACGCCGGCGGAATGACAGGAAATGCTCACTGAGTGAGCACTTTCTGTCATTCCGCCGGCGGCCGGGTACAGGAAACAAAGGTTCCTGTCCCGCGTTCCGCGCCGCCCGGCCACGCTACATGGAGAGACCGGCAGGAGGGAGCGCTCTGCGCTTCCCTCCTGCCGGTCATAAACCCGGCCGCCCTCCAGGCAGCAGTGCTGCGCCGCCTGGGGCTTGCTAAAGTGCTCAGGCGGCGCAGCATGAGGAGGCGCAGCGGGGACAGGGATCCGGCGCTCCCTGGTAAGTTGCGCCCTAGGCGGCTGCCTAGGTCGCCTTACAGGTGGCGCCGGCCCTGTGTGTGATCATTATGAAATAACAATAGGTCAAAATTATCAAGTCAAAGCAGATGCTGGTCCAGAATGCTAAGTAATTAGAGACATTCTGCTGGTTTCCATGGTGATTACTCCATTGATATAGAAAAGTACCAGTTATGAAGGCCAATTAGTTAAGCTAAGAAACATTTTTCTAACCCATCTATTTTCCCATCAGTTTTGCAAGTTTGTAGTTCAGTTCTCCAAAATATATTAGTTAATGAGCAAAACCCTATATCTAGTACAGCAGCAAGTTAACATATTGACACATAACCATGTATACTTGCATTTATCCAAAGGCAATATTAAAATACTCTATTGTATATATTAGGGGTGCCCAAAAAGAAGATTCCCCAGATGTTTTAAAACTACAGCTTCCATCATGTTTTGCCGTTCTAAATGCATTTCAAAGGCTTGCAAAGCATCATGTAAGTTATAGTTCTGCAATATCTGAGGATTTAACTTTTGGGCACCCCTGGTCTATGTTATTAATTTAAAATGAGCACTTATTTTAAAATTGTAGTAATGTTCAAAAATAAAGTGGGGTGGTTTGAAATGTAAAATGCCTTTCAATTTCATGCCAGGTATGTCTTCCTCCAATGGCTTCCATGTTTTAGTTTCCCTCATTTTTTTGTTCAAATACTTATATTTTAACTCATATTTCTGTTTTTCTTTCTTAAGACTTTTTTTTATCCAGTTTTATCTTTTCCAGGGCCGGCGCCACCTGTAAGGCGACCTAGGCAGCCGCCTAGGGCGCAACTTACCAGGGGGCGCCGGATCCCTGTCCCCGCTGCGCCTCCTCATGCTGCGCCGCCTGAGCGCTTTAGCAAGCCCCAGGCGGCGCAGCACTGCTGCCTGGAGGGCGGCCGGGTTTATGACCGGCAGGAGGGAAGCGCAGAGCGCTCCCTCCTGCCGGTCTCTCCATGTAGCGTGGCCGGGCGGCGCGGAACGCGGGACAGGAACCTTTGTTTCCTGTACCCGGCCGCCGGCGGAATGACAGAAAGTGCTCACTCAGTGAGCATTTCCTGTCATTCCGCCGGCGTCCAGGTACAGGAAACAAAGGTTCCTGTCCCGCGTTCCGCGCCGCCCGGCCACGCTACATGGGCAGGAGGGGAGGGTAAGGACCACTAAGGGGGGGGAGGGGGGGTTTAAGGACCATGAAGGGAGGGGGGGTTAAGGACCACTAAGGGAGAGGGGGGTTTAAGGACCACGGAGGGGGGGGGGGTTTAAGGACCACTAAGGGGGGGCGGGTTAAGGAACACTAAGGGAGAGGGGGGGTTTAAGGACCACTAGGGGGGGAGGGAGGGGGTTAAGGACCACTAAGGGAGAGGGGGGGGTATAAGGACCACTAAGGGAGAGGGGGGTATAAGGACCACTAAGGGAGGAGGGGGGGGTATAAGGACCACTAAGGGAGGAGGGGAGGGTATAAGGACCACTAAGGGAGGGGGGTATAAGGACCACTAAGGGAGGGGGGGGGTATAAGGACCACTAAGGGAGGGGGGGTATAAGGACCACTAAGGGAGGGGGGGGTATAAGGACCACTAAGGGGGTGGGGGGTATAAGGACCACTAAGGGGGGGTATAAGGACCACTAAGGGAGGGGGGGTATAAGGACCACTAAGGGAGGGGGGGTATAAGGACCACTAAGGGAGGGGGGTATAAGGACCACTAAGGGAGGGGGGTATAAGGACCACTAAGGGAGGGGGGGTATAAGGACCACTAAGGGAGGGGGGGTATAAGGACCACTAAGGGGGGGGGTATAAGGACCACTAAGGGGGGTATAAGGACCACTAAGGGAGGGGGGGTATAAGGACCACTAAGGGAGGGGGGTATAAGGACCACTAAGGGAGGGGGGGGATAAGGACCACTATGGGAGGGAGGGGGGGAGGTAAGGACCACTATGGGAGGGAGGGGGGATAAGGACCACTATGGGAGGGAGGGGGGGGATAAGGAGCCCTATGGGAGGGAGGGGGATAAGGACCACTATGGGAGGGAGGGGGGATAAGGACCACTATGGGAGGGAGGGGGGATAAGGACCACTATGGGAGGGGGGGGGGGGTAAGGACCACTATGGGAGGGGGGGTAAGGACCACTATGGGAGGTTGGGGGGGATAAGGACCACTAGGGGAGGGGGGGATAAGGACCACTAGGGGAGGGGGGGTAAGGACCACTAGGGGAGGGGGGATAAGGACCACTAGGGGAGGGGGATAAGGACCACTAGGGGAGGGAGGGAGGGGGGATAAGGACCACTATGGGAGGTTGGGGGATAAGGACCACTAGGGGAGGGGGGATAAGGACCACTAAGGGGGGGAAGGACCACCAAAGGGGGGGAAGGAGGGAGGACTACTAAGGAGAGGGGAGGAGGGTGATTACCACTAAGGGGGTGGGGGGAGTAGGGGAATGTCTACTAAGGGGTTTGGGAGAGGGAGGACCACTAAGGGGTTTGGGAGAGGGAGGACCACTAAGGGGGGAGGGGGGAGTGAGAAGACCACCAAGGGGGACTGCAGAGGGACAGGGGGCCAAGGGAGAGCACTAAGTGACAGAAGGGGAGAACACGGAGGGACAGAAGGGAAGGGGAAATCAATAATTGAGGGGAGAGCACTATGAATTTTTTTTAAAAAAAGAAAGCTGTTCCCATCTCAGTCCCTATCCTACCCCACAAACCCTCTCTTTTACACTACACACACACAGAAACATACAATGCATTCCTACTCACACACAGACACACCCGAAACACACAATTCATCCCTTACGTTCTCTTACATAATTAATGCACCCCTTACATACACACACTGCATTCAATTACATACACAGAAACAAACCTTGCACCCCTTACACACACACACACACACACACACACACACACCCAGAAACATACAATGCATTCCTTACACGCAAACACACACTACATCCCCTATAAACACACTACATCCCTTACACAAATTGCACACATAAAACATCCCCAACTCATGGATGGGTCATGTAGGTGGATTTATGGGTGGGCATTGTAGGCGTATGCCCCCTGGGGGCCCAGACCTTGAGCTGTGTAAGGGGCCCTAAAAAATGGAGCTGCTTCCTGTTCGTTAATTGTTGTGAGCACTGTTAAAAACAGTCTCCAGAGAGCCTCTTCTACACCAGACCTGTGGAGCCAGACTGAGCCCATCATCAGCCTCTTGTCCTCATCTGGTGGTAAGTAGGCAATCCAATATATTATTAGTGGCACTAATCTCTAATTTACCTCACATTAAATGGATACTATAGTCACCAGAAGCACTACAGCATAATGTAGTGGTTCTGGTGTCTATAGCCTGTGCCTGTAGGCTTTTTAATGTAAACACACTGTCTTTTCAGATAAGACACTTTGTGAAGACTGCCGTTGGCCCATATGGCAGAGCATATGGGCGGGGCATTGTGATGTCACATGGTGGGCTGGACATATGGGGGGGCGGCAACATTTTTTTTGCCTAGGGCGGCAAAAATCCTTGCACCGGCCCTGATCTTTTCCCCTCTCTTTTTGCCCATTGCATATGTTTTCAGATGTTTCCGTTTTATTATCACCTCCTTAACATTAATTTCCTTATGTTCCATTTACTTTTTCTCCACTGTTACCCTCAACTTCCTTCTTTGTCTTATCTTCACTTTTCACTAATATTTTATCTCATGCCAGTAGTCGTCTTTCCAGGTCAACTCTTGCCAACAATTCTGTTGCCAGAGTGTCTCTTTCCATTGCACTTATCGGTAATGTGTTTCTTCCCTGGATGTTGTTTGTCAAGATGCCACTTGCCTCGGGATCCTCTTTTGGTTTATGTCAGGATTACAGTACACCTACACGCACAGAGATTAGAGAAATAGCACAGAGCGTATTACCGGACATTAGTAAAATTGCCGGGATTAATGCAGGTAAAGTGGAAAATATTGACTGGTAGAACAAGCCAAGGTCAGTATAACCGAAGTATGGAATATCAAGTAAACTTGCCAAGTCAGGGTTACAGAGATACCATAGAATCAAGAAAGGTACTGCAGTTTTACTTCCTGCAACATGCCAATGGGTATGTGCTCTTGACCCATGGGTTGGAGTAGCCCAGATAATCTTGAGTAGCTATAAATAGGGTCAACTGTTTACTAGTTTTCCTCTTATGAGGAAGGAAACAATCTGTGGAACAAATGTGAAGATGCAAATAGAAAAAAAAATTGTACTCAATAAAAATATGTGACACACAAAAAGGAAGAGCACAAACTCAAATGTACAAAGTAAGCGGCCTAATGGTTTTGTGCCTGGTATGACACTTACTCTTCACATATTAACTAGAATATTTCTTTTAAGAGCATTACATGTGCATCATGATGCTAAATAAATGAAATTCTAAAAGGGTTACTCTAACCACCATAACCATTTCAGAGATTTCAGAGATTTAAAGTCTTGGTGGAAGGAATATGTATGTGCAGAGTTTCTGCTTGAAACTCTGCATATCCAGAGATATATTTACTTTTCTGCCTGATGGGCATCTAGCTCCCGGCACAAAAGTACATTTCTTGATGCGCAGTGTTTTAATTTTAAGAAGAGCAGCTTCCCAAACAGATTCCTTCTCCATATGACTCTGTTCCAGGATGCATAATATAATTTCTGTGCAAAAATTACATTCAATGCGCTAGCGACAGATGCAGCTTGCCCTCCCTTCCACTGTGTGCTCCCTCACGCTTCCCTCCACAGGTTACATTGATTTAAAAAAAAAACCAAAAAAAAACCTTCTCCCCTCCCCCCCCCATTTTCTCCAGCTCAGAATGCACACAGGTGCTCTGAGCAGGAAAAATGGTCCAATCAAATGCTTCTCTATGAATAATTTCAATGCCTTCTCTGGTCTTGTCGCTGGACATGGAGAAGGCTTTTGTTAGAGTTCAGTGGCCATACCTGTTCGAGCTCTTGAACTCGAACAGCACTTGGGATTCCTACCAGCATTTCAACACCTGCTCTAGAACCCAGAATCCGGGGAACAGAAGCAACACCATTCCCCCTGGGTAATAGAAGAAGGCAAGGGTGCCTGCTATCACCACTTCTGTTAGTGATAACCCTGGAGCCCCTTTTACATGCATATGAAGGCACCCAAGGGTGGAGAGAGTTAGTGTGGGTGGTGAAGAGTTCAAGGTGTTAGCTAATGCAGATTACATTTTACTGACAGCATCAAACCCAATCCCTTCCGTGGTACACCTCACCAAGATACTAGACACATATAGGGAACTATCGGGCTATTAGGTCAACATGGAAAAATTGGTAGCCCTGCCCTCAATCACTCGGCTGCGGACACGGTTCAGGTTGAAAGCAGTATTACCTGTAGGTCACTAGGAATCTATTTAAATACTTGGGAGTATGGCTTACGGCCGACCTTCCAGGTTATTGGATAATAACTATACCACATTAATTAGAAAGCTGATAAGGGAATTGGAGGGATGGGTTAACAAGACTATCCTGGATAGGCAGGATTCACGCTATAACAATGAACACCCTCCCCCTATATTTTATTATTTTCTTCAAGCCCTATCAATTAAGGTAACTAAATAAGATTTGACACATGTTACTGACTGAAACATACTGACACACATTCTATTAAACACACTGTGCATTCTCTCTTACCTATATTGCACTTTGCTCTTCATTCCTGTCTTCTTTACTGCGCCCGGCGGCTGACACTTTTTCCCCAAGCCCCATTTACTGTTATTCTTCTGCCCCCTTGTCCCAACATACAGGGCAAGGGGTGGGAGCAAGTGAATGACGCGCCCTTGCGCTGCCGTGGTGCTTGACTGGGAGAGGGGTCCTGGCTTAGCAGGCTGTGGTGAATGCCGGGCCGACGGTTCTACTGGGCGCTAGTCTACAAGTACGTGCTCCCTAGCACCCGGTATATATAATCCCACCACAGCCCGCTATATATAATCAATCCCACTTGATAGGGGGGCCAGTGGCAGATCGGGGGGGGCGCAATGGGACACTTGTCCCCTTTCCGAGAGCCGATGCTCTCTCCTGCAGGGCCGGTGCTATTCAAGCGCATAGATCATAGATCTCCCTCACTGGTCCCCAGGCACTTTGCTGGGCAGCCGGCACTGGAGGGAGAGGAGACCCGAGAATGCTAGCCTGCAGTGAACTCTAGTCTCAGGAGCTGCAGGCTAGAGTTCACTCCCCACTAGAACTGCCATGGCTTCCACCAGACCACCAGGGATTGGAAGTAATATTCCCCTTCCCTGGGCAAAGGTAAGAAGGGAGGGGGATATAAAGACTATTTTTTTAATTTAAAAAAATCCCACATTTGTTTTAATCTGCCCCCAACTATTCACACACTGCCCCCATAGCCCCCCATAGACACACTGCCCCCACATATACACACAGTCCCCATAGACACACTGCTCCCACAGCCCCCATATACACACTTCCCCCACAGTCCCCCATATACACACTGCCCCATATATACACACTGTCCCCAGTGCCCCCAATGTACACACTGCCCCCACATATACAAACTGCCCCCACAGCCCCCATTATCTACACTGCCCCCACATATACACACTGCCCCCACAGCACCCCATAGACACACTGCCCTCACAGTTCTCCATATACACACTGCCCCATCACACACACACCGCCCCCACATATACACACTGCCCCAAATATACACACTGCTCCCACATATACACACTGCCCCCAAAGCCCCCCATATACACACTGTCCCCACAGCCCCCATAGACACACTGCCCCCACAGCCTCCCAAATACACACTGCCCCCACAGCCCCCATATACACACTGCCCCACCACACACACTGCCCCCACATATACACACTTCCCCCACAGCCCCCATATACACACTGCACCCCCATACATAATCAATCACCCACTGCACCCCCATACACAAACTTCCCCCTCTGTATCCCCATACACAGACTTCTTTCCCATACACACAGTGCTCCCTTATACAAACACTGCACCCACACACACTTCTTCCCCCACACACACTTCTCCCCCATACACACAGTGCTCCCCCACACAAACACTGCACCCCCATACACACACTTCCCCAACTGCACTCCCATACACACACTGCCCCCACTACACCTTCATACACACACTGGCCCCATACACAAAGCGCTCCCACTGCCCCCTACATACACACTGCACACCCATGCACACACTACACCCCTCACACAAACACACACTGTCCCACATACACACACTGCACCCCTCGCACGTGCACTGCCTCCCATACACACACACACTCTGCAACCCACACACACTGCCTCCCATACCCACCCATACCCACCCTGTATCCCTCACACACTCAGTGCCTCCCCCCCCCACACACAAACACACACACACACACACACACATTACTATCCCCTACTACAGCCCCTATCCTGGCAGACCCCAGGTAAGTTGTCAAACTGTTCTTAAACAGTTTGACTATTTACTCTGGGAGGGCGCCACGGCACTCCTGGCACCATAACCACTACAGAGCGCTGTAGTGCTTATTGTGCATAGATTGTTTGTTTAAATAATCTATGAGTGCCCCTCCCGAGATAAGGCTCTGGATCTGCCAGTGAGTGGGGCGGCCAGACAAGCAGTAAAGCCACTCCTGCCCCCCCCAAGTAGGCACCCTAAGGGGCCGCCTACGTAGCCTATAGGACGCACCAGCCCTGATTGTATTAACATGTGAGTTCAGAGGCTAAGGAATGGGGTAAACTATGTAGACTTTGTTAAGAGGGGAGTGGGAGGAGATCTGGGAAGCAGGCACTATGACCTTGCAGGAGCTTTTATCAGACCATATTTAGTTAGACACTGGTAAAGCTTTACCACATAGACAAATTGACCACAGATAATTGCTGGTGAGGATGCTGGTATCAAGGATCATATATACACTTGTTGTGGGAATGTCACAAGTTCACCTCTTCTGGGAAGATATCCTCCTATTACTGACTAAAATATTTCATAGACCGATTCCCTTAGGTCCTTGGACATTCTTTCTATCTGGGCCAGTTGATATTCCATACCTCCAGAGAGCATAAACATATGATCAAAATCACATTAGTGGCCAGGAGGGCGCTGGTCAATCAAGGTGATCCAAAAAAAAAAAAAAAAAAAGGAAAATTATCTTGTGGATAATCTCAAAGCACAAATACATAATTATTCATCTTCATTTCAGAAGAGGTGGCTCCCCTTGTAAGGCATATCAGGAAAATATAACCCCCTAGTGAACGAGTCATTACAAAGTGGCTTCCCCTCTCCAGCTTTCTTCTTCTCCTTCTTATCCAGTCAGCATTTATTTTTCTTCTCTGCCCTCTTCCTACTTCTCTTGGGCCCTATAACTCGATACTTATAAAAAACTGAAAATGACAGATAGAGGTGTACAAATGTGACCAATTATCTGTTAAACAATGTTATGAACTAAAACGTGTCATTCTCTGTCTGGATACAGATCAAGAATTAAAAAATATATATGATTCAAAATGGTTAGAATTACCCCTTAAGAGGTTTGGAATATTCCAAAGTAACTGTTACAATTCAGTGCCAGTGTTCTTGCCAGATGAAAATACAGGTCACTTACAGCTCCCCTATTACTATAATTTTTTGTTGGACAACCAACAAACTTTGGTTTATACAGCAGATTAATTAGAGACCGATATGATCCAAAGATTAAAAAAAACAAACAAATGTGTCTGTAAGTGATCAGACCACAGAAAGTGCAGCTTTTCCAATATTAGACTATGCATAAAAAAGAGAAAGGAATCTGTTGAGTCACCGTAGAGTTATATGTATCAGTTTCCTATTGCAAGTGAAAACAGTAAAAAAAAACATGGTTCTCCTCAGATATAACATCTACATCCAAGTCAGTTTGGACTTTTTCAGGTCAATTTACTAGTTGCATGAATAAAAAAAATTAACTGTTCAATAACTATGGGATGCCTGACGAATGGCCTCCTCTCTTTCTTCACCACGTTTTGATATGGGTTAGTTTACATTGGTGAATATGTTCAGTCAGTCTACGCTGGTTGGATGACTGACATTATATGTCTAGTAGGACTCTATTACTGGTATTACTAGGTCTAGCCTTTACACCTAAAAACAGACTTTGTACAACCACAAAAAGCAACAACATTTAAATATAACTTACTATATTTAACAGTCATATTTGCAACAGTTTGTGCAGCAACTTCATTGCTTGGCCATCTAAAAACTACAGAAGAGTCAAATAAAATTTTCATTGCACTTCTACTGTTTTCTATAGAGTAGTTTCTCATGTTCCAGAAATGTAAGTAACTGAGTGATATAGAATATAAATCTCATTGTTTCACTGCTTATTACTGTATTTTTTCCAAAATATTGGGCATAGTTTTTTACCCAAACATTTGCTGTAAAAAACTGTCTGCGTCCTATATGCCAAATGCAGTCTATATTCTGTATATGTATAGCAAGCATTGGCACAGGTGCATGATGGAGCCTCCTAGTATCACCAGACCAAGAGGGGAGTTGTAACAGCATACCAGACCACCAGGGATTTCCATGTCCCCCTCCCTAGTCAGAGGTAAGAGGTAACTACCATTAAATAAAGCTTAAAAAAAAACCGATAACATATATGCTGCTCCTCTCACCTCCACAGATCTCAGTTACTATCACACCCCACAAATTTATGCACACACTGTATCCTCTACATAAACAATTCCCCCCTTACACACACGGTATCCACTTCATCCTCTGTGCACACACACACACACACAAACACACAATTCTTCCTTAACACACACAGTGCATTCCCTACATATACACTACATGCACTGAGCACACAAACACTGCATCCACTATACACACCGCATCCACTAAACACATGAATACAGCATCCCTTACACACCCTATTACTATTATACAAACACATACTGCATCCAATATATACATACTGCATCTCCTACAAACATTGAATACCCTACACACACACACACACTACATTCTCTAAAAACACACACTGCATGCCCTACACACATATGCTACATTCCCTAAACACACACCACATCCCCTATACACACACTTGCTACATCCCTCTATACCAACACACAATATATCCCCTATTCACATAAATTAAACGGTACTGTGATTATGGTACAGGAAGCTTTAATTTCCACCCAAAAAAATTCTTGTCATATTATATGGGTGCGTCTTATACTCCAGTGCATGTGTTATTTTCTGACAAATACAGTAATTAATTAATTGTCTGTAGCTTTACTATGGGGTCTAAATGCTAATTTAAAAACATCTTACAGTTGTAACTACAGAAAAGAGCTTCTTTTGAAACAAGCTAAAGTAATTTCCACCAGGTAACATGGAGAGACAAATGTTCATTGGAGTTCTCATGGATAAACTTTGACTTTTCTCCTAACCCTAGTAGAGACTCACAAAGGATATGATGTACAAAAGATGGATGAATTAGGCGCTCACTATATGGAACGATAGGCTGCAGTACCCAATACAAGGAACCCCGACCTTGTGGAAAAGTGACGTGAGAGAAAAAGGGAGGAGACCGCGCCTTAAATATAAAGAATTGAATAAATATACAAAAATTTATACGTACACGATGGTAGGAGTAATAGTTCTCTTATACAGTATGACCTCAAAAATAAAAAGAGCATACAAAGGATAATAGTGCAATATGCCAAGTACAATAGGTATGTGGATAAGTTATACTAATAATTTTCCACTCACATATCCCAGAGCTAACTTAGAGCTCTGCTGTTAGTACGCCTGGACTGAACAATCCCCGTCTAAGGATATAAATGGAGTGGTGGTGGTCCCAATCGTCTCAGATGGAGTAATATGTGGAGAGACAGGAAAATCCAGATAGTGCAATATATATTGATAAAATAATAGATGAATAAAATGATATAAAATCAGTACTCACATTTACTAGAGCAGAATGTAGCGAAAGCCACTTCGCCACTGTGTTTTGGAGGGGGCTGCTTGCCCGCCTCTTACCGTGTGACTACGGTCCCTGGGCGATTTAGCCCTTTATGCACGGTATTTGGGCATACTGTGTTTTATCGTGCGGCTACTGGCCCTTTAAGCACAGTGAATGGACTTTTATTGTACTGTGCTGGCCTTTTAAAAACAGTGTATGGACATACTGAAACTTTTTGGACACTTCCTCTTCCCCTCCCCCGGATCCATTGTTCTCCAGCAGGGTGTTGTCCCAGGGACAAGGAAAAGCCATGCTTGCAAGTGAAAACAAAGGACTTCGACCTAACCGTTAAACCCCTGAACCTATTCAAGTGAATTTTGGATATGTTTGTCCCCAAGTTATACTGGTTAAAATAATATAAGTTTTATGTATGTACGATGTTAACTCACAAAGTTATAAAAATGTATAAAAAGTGTAACTTTTCAGCTTGGAGATAATTGAGTAGATACAGTAATTGACTCAATTATCTCCTAAGCAGAGGGGAGGAATATGCTGGGTGTGTTTCTATTGTCCCATTGTGTCTGATTGGCTGCTGTACTTGCATTGTATGTGTTGTAATGTGTTTATTGGTTGTTCTGCAAAACCCTGTGAGCAGTACTAGGTTTTGTGGATTGTGAATAAAAAGGGCTGCAAGCTAGCAGCCAGAGAGTTCTATTTTTACCCTCAACTTGAGTCCTGTCTCTTATTGGGGGAATCTGCTACAAGGGATTGCTATGCTAGGCATATTCCCTTGCTATAATCACTGAGCTCTTGTAAGAGCTTGTTCCTGCTTCGTTCTGAAGGGAGATAGCTGCAGCCTGCGGTGCTTATGGTGTCTGGTGGAGTGCTTGGAGTCCTCTGGAAGCGCTAGGAGCATCTTTCAACGGAGGTACCCAGTCGGGGTGCCAGGCGATCCGTTACATTGGTGGCAAGCGGTGGGATGGCGTCCTAGTGCGAGGAGAAGCAGCTCAGAGACACCAGTAACTTGTGGAGTTGTGCAGCGTCCCTATCTTCAGCAACATAATGGAACCAGCAGTGGCTACAGCAAGCATGGCGTATAGCTACTCCGTACTAGAGTTTGGCACGATGGTAGGGTTGCGCCTGAAGTTTTACGGACCCAATCCAGAGGAGAAATACGTGCGGTTTGTGTGGGACATGGTGACCCGGAACCTACAACACAGAGCGTTGAGGGAAGGCCAGTGGGCACGTTGGGAGAAACTCCAGCCACAGGTAGAGTGGGACGAGGAAGAAACCGAGGTGGCCGGTGGAGATGGGACCGAGGTCTCTCTACCGGCCCTACAGGGATGCTGGGCACCCGGCCCAGATCCCCAGCGGCAGTATGTTTTACAGGGAGGGGAGACAGTCGGTCTCACTCCCCAGCGGCAGAATGTGTTATTGGAGGAAGAGACAACCGGTCTCCCTCCCCAACAGCAACCAGAGGTACCCGAGGTAGAGGACCTCATAGACTGGTCCTGGGAGGACCCCCTGCAGGCAGGTGGAGATGGGACCGAGATCTCTCCACCGGCCCTACAGGGATGCTGGGCAACCGGCCCAGATCCCCAACTAGAGCTGGAGTTACAGAAAGTGGAGAGCATCGACCTCCCCCCCCAGCAGCAGCCGGAGTACCAGGGGGAGGTAAGTGATATTTCTCCTCCCCAGTCAACTCCTTTGTTCCCTGACCCCCCAGCAGAAGAGCTGGCAACTGGGCAGAGCGCCGCTGGCCTCTGTCCTCCCTTGTTTCCTTCCCCTGAGCCTGACTTTCTACAGGCTGCCTCAGCGGAAGAGCTGGCAACTGGGCAGAGCGCCGCTGGCCTCTGTCCTTCCTTTTTTCCTTACCCTGAGACTACCCCAGCTCTGACCCCGGAGCAGAGCACATCGGGCATCTGGCCCCCAAGTACTCACAGCCATTTGCCCAGCAAGGCCGAGGGTGCCACAGTTTCACCCCACAACTTGGGACCTACAGGCCAGTATGACTTATTGTTGGGGGGCTATTCTGTGAATTCTTTATTGTGGGGGGGCTACACTGCTAAATTTGTTTTGTGGGTTAGACCCTCTGTGAACTATGTACCGGGGGTGGGCCATTCTGTGAATTCTTTATTGTGGGGGGGCTACACTGCTAAATTTGTTTTGTGGGTGGGCTACTCTGCTAATTTTGTTTTATGGGTGGGCTGCCCGACTAATCTAGGTACTGACCGGCAGAAGGTCAGGTACCTGGTTAGTCTACCCCCGAATGGGAAGATATGTAGCGAAAGCCACTTCGCCACTGTGTTTTGGAGGGGGCTGCTTGCCCGCCTCTTACCGTGTGACTACGGTCCCTGGGCGATTTAGCCCTTTATGCACGGTATTTGGGCATACTGTGTTTTATCGTGCGGCTACTGGCCCTTTAAGCACAGTGAATGGACTTTTATTGTACTGTGCTGGCCTTTTAAAAACAGTGTATGGACATACTGAAACTTTTTGGACACTTCCTCTTCCCCTCCCCCGGATCCATTGTTCTCCAGCAGGGTGTTGTCCCAGGGACAAGGAAAAGCCATGCTTGCAAGTGAAAACAAAGGACTTCGACCTAACCGTTAAACCCCTGAACCTATTCAAGTGAATTTTGGATATGTTTGTCCCCAAGTTATACTGGTTAAAATAATATAAGTTTTATGTATGTACGATGTTAACTCACAAAGTTATAAAAATGTATAAAAAGTGTAACTTTTCAGCTTGGAGATAATTGAGTAGATACAGTAATTGACTCAATTATCTCCTAAGCAGAGGGGAGGAATATGCTGGGTGTGTTTCTATTGTCCCATTGTGTCTGATTGGCTGCTGTACTTGCATTGTATGTGTTGTAATGTGTTTATTGGTTGTTCTGCAAAACCCTGTGAGCAGTACTAGGTTTTGTGGATTGTGAATAAAAAGGGCTGCAAGCTAGCAGCCAGAGAGTTCTATTTTTACCCTCAACTTGAGTCCTGTCTCTTATTGGGGGAATCTGCTACAAGGGATTGCTATGCTAGGCATATTCCCTTGCTATAATCACTGAGCTCTTGTAAGAGCTTGTTCCTGCTTCGTTCTGAAGGGAGATAGCTGCAGCCTGCGGTGCTTATGGTGTCTGGTGGAGTGCTTGGAGTCCTCTGGAAGCGCTAGGAGCATCTTTCAACGGAGGTACCCAGTCGGGGTGCCAGGCGATCCGTTACACAGAACTTGCTCTAGTTTCTGTAGCATAGGTGGTATAGTCCCCACCAAGGAGCAGGATGATAACCAGGATGGAAAAAATAAAATTCTATCTATATATCTTCGTCTGTATACATTTGAATTTTATTTTTTCCATCCTGGTTATCATCCTGCTCCTTGGTGGGGACTATACCACCTATGCTACAGAAACTAGAGCAAGTTCTGCTCTACTAAACAAAACGGGGATTGTTCCGTCCATGCGTACTAACAGCAGAGCTCTAAGTTAGCTCTGGGATATGTGAGTGGAAAATTATAAGTATAACTTATCCTCATACCTATTGTACTTGGCATATTGCACTATTATCCTTTGTATGCTCTTTTTATTTTTGAGGTCATACTGTATAAGAGAACTATTACTCCTACCATCGTGTACGTATACATTTTTGTATATTTATTCAATTCTTTATATTTAAGGCGCGGTCTCCTCCCTTTTTCTCTCACGTCACAAAGGATATGGGCTGGATAAAAAGCCAAAATATTTTAAGTTAATTCTGTACAGGGACATAAAATATATACAGTTATAAAAGTCAGAGCCAGATTTAGAACAAAAAAGTTACCTGCGCACTAGCCCAAATCCCTATGCATATTTAAATAAATAGAGGTTATTTAGTAACCCCAATGGCCTCCATTGATTTAAATGTGCATAGGGATTTGGGCTAGTGCAGAGGTAACTCTTTTTTTCTTAGGTTTTTATTATATGTATTGAGGCTGATGTGTGCTATGGCCTTTGCTGCCACACAGGAGTAGTGGGAGTTTGAGCACAGGACCTATTTTTGTGTATTGGATTTAGAACAATGTCCGAGATAAACTCAATATATCATTGCTGGTAAAACACTTTATTAACATGACTCAACTGTAAAGATACAGGTATGTTTCG